>NW_027441001.1:0-300000 GCF_031893055.1 Leptodactylus fuscus
TATGACTCAGAGCAGAGAGCTGCTGCAGGTAATTCATTGACCCTTTGACTCAGAGCAGAGAGCTGCTGCAGATAATTCATGGACTCTATGACTCAGAACAGAGAACTGCTGCAGGTAAATTCATGGACTTTATGACTCAGAGCAGAGAGCTGCTGCAGGTAATTCATTGACTCTATGACTCAGAACAGAGAGCTGCTGCAGGTAAATTCATGGACTCTATTACTCAGAGTAGAGAGCTGCCGCAGGTAATTCATGGACTCTATGACTCAGAGCAGAGAGCTGCTGCAGGTAATTCATGGACTCTATGACTCAGAACAGAGAGCTGCTGCAGATAAATTCATGGACTCTATGACTCAGAACAGAGAGCTGCTGCAGGAAATTCATGGACCCTATGACTCAGAGCAGAGAGCTGCTGCAGATGAATTGATGGACTCTATGACTCAGAACAGAGAGATGCTGCAGGTAATTCATGGACTCTATGACTCAGAAGAGAGAGCTGCTGCAGGTAATTCATGGACTCTATGACTCAGAAGAGAGAGCTGCCACAGGTAATTCATGGACTATGTAACTCAGAACAGAGAGCTGCTGCAGGTAATTCATTGACTCTATGACTCAGAACAGAGAGCTGCTGCAGGTAATTCATTGACTCTATGACTCAGAACAGAGAGCTGCTGCAGGTAAATTCATGGACTCTATGACTCAAAACAAAGAGCTGCTGCAGGTAATTCATGGACTCTATGACTCAGAACAGAGAACTGCTGCAGGTAAATTCATGGAATCTATGACTCAGAGCAGAGAACTGCTGCAGGTAAATTCATGGACTCTATGACTCAGAGCAGAGGGCTGCTGCAGGTAATTCATGGACTCTATGACTCAGAACAGAGAGCTGCCGCAGGTAATTCATGGACTCTATGACTCAGAACAGAGAACTGCTGCAGGTAAATTCATGGAATCTGTGACTCAGAGCAGAGAACTGCTGCAGGTAAATTCATGGACTCTATGACTCAGAGCAGAGGGCTGCTGCAGGTAATTCATGGACTCTATGACTCAGAACAGAGAGCTGCTGCAGGAAATTCATGGACTCTATGACTCAGAACAGAGAGCTGCTGCAGGAAATTCATGGACTCTATGACTCAGAACAGAGAGCTGCTGCAGGTAATTCATGGACTCTATGACTCAGAGCAGACAGCTGCTGCAGGTAATTCATGGACTCTATGACTCAGAACAGAGAGCTGCCACAGGTGATTCGTGGACTCTGTAACTCAGAACAGAGAGCTGCTGCAGGTAATTCATTGACTCTATGACTCAGAACAGAGAGCTGCTACAGGTAAATACATGGACTCTATGACTCAGAACAGAGAGCTGCTGCAGGTAATTCATGGACTCTATGACTCAGGACAGAGAGCTGCTGCAGGTAATTCATGGACTCTATGACTCAGAACAGAGAGCTGCTGCAGGTAATTCATGGACTCTGTGACTCAGAACAGAGAGCTGCTGCAGGTAATTCATGGACTCTATGACTCAGAACAGAGAGCTGCTGCAGGAAAATTCATGGACTCTATGACTCAGGACAGAGAGCTGCTGCAGGTAATTCAATGACTCTATGACTCAGAACAGAGAGCTGCTGCAAGTAATTCATGGACTCTGTGACTCAGAACAGAGAGCTGCTGCAGGTAAATTCATGGACTCTGTGACTCAGAACAGAGAGCTGCTGCAGGTAATTCATTGACTCTATGACTCAGAACAGAGAGCTGCTGCAGGTAAATTCATGGACTCTATGACTCAAAACAAAGAGCTGCTGCAGGTAATTCATGGACTCTATGACTCAGAACAGAGAACTGCTGCAGGTAAATTCATGGAATCTATGACTCAGAGCAGAGAACTGCTGCAGGTAAATTCATGGACTCTATGACTCAGAGCAGAGGGCTGCTGCAGGTAATTCATGGACTCTATGACTCAGAACAGAGAGCTGCCGCAGGTAATTCATGGACTCTATGACTCAGAACAGAGAACTGCTGCAGGTAAATTCATGGAATCTGTGACTCAGAGCAGAAAACTGCTGCAGGTAAATTCATGGACTCTATGACTCAGAGCAGAGGGCTGCTGCAGGTAATTCATGGACTCTATGACTCAGAACAGAGAGCTGCTGCAGGAAATTCATGGACTCTATGACTCAGAACAGAGAGCTGCTGCAGGAAATTCATGGACTCTATGACTCAGAACAGAGAGCTGCTGCAGGTAATTCATGGACTCTATGACTCAGAGCAGACAGCTGCTGCAGGTAATTCATGGACTCTATGACTCAGAACAGAGAGCTGCCACAGGTGATTCGTGGACTCTGTAACTCAGAACAGAGAGCTGCTGCAGGTAATTCATTGACTCTATGACTCAGAACAGAGAGCTGCTACAGGTAAATACATGGACTCTATGACTCAGAACAGAGATCTGCTGCAGGTAATTCATGGACTCTATGACTCAGGACAGAGAGCTGCTGCAGGTAATTCATGGACTCTATGACTCAGAACAGAGAGCTGCTGCAGGTAATTCATGGACTCTGTGACTCAGAACAGAGAGCTGCTGCAGGTAATTCATGGACTCTATGACTCAGAACAGAGAGCTGCTGCAGGAAAATTCATGGACTCTATGACTCAGGACAGAGAGCTGCTGCAGGTAATTCAATGACTCTATGACTCAGAACAGAGAGCTGCTGCAAGTAATTCATGGACTCTGTGACTCAGAACAGAGAGCTGCTGCAGGTAAATTCATGGACTCTGTGACTCAGAGCAGAGAGCTGCTGCAGGTAATTCATGGACTATGACTCAGAGCAGAGAGCTGCTGCAGGTAATTCATGGACTCTATGACTCAGAACAGAGAGCTGCTGCAGTTAATTCATGGACTCTATGACTCAGAACAGAGAGCTGCTGCAATTAATTCATGGACTCTATGACTAAGGACAGAGAGCTGCTGCAAGTAATTAATGGACTCTGTGACTCAGAGCAGAGAGCTGCTGCAGGTAAATTCATGGACTCTGTGACTCAGAGCAGAGAGCTGCTGCAGGTAATTCATGGACTATGACTCAGAGCAGAGAGCTGCTGCAGGTAATTCATGGACTCTATGACTCAGAACAGAGAGCTGCTGCAGGTAATTCATGGACTCTATGACTCAGAAGAGAGAGCTGCTGCAGGTAATTCATGGACTCTATGACTCAGAAGAGAGAGCTGCCACAGGTAATTCATGGACTATGTAACTCAGAACAGAGAGCTGCTGCAGGTAATTCATTGACTCTATGACTCAGAACAGAGAGCTGCTGCAGGTAATTCATTGACTCTATGACTCAGAACAGAGAGCTGCTGCAGTTAATTCATGGACTCTATGACTCAGAACAGAGAGCTGTTGCAATTAATTCATGGACTCTATGACTAAGGACAGAGAGCTGCTGCAAGTAATTAATGGACTCTGTGACTCAGAACAGAGAGCTGCTGCAGGTAAATTCATGGACTCTGTGACTCAGAGCAGAGAGCTGCTGCAGGTAATTCATGGACTATGACTCAGAGCAGAGAGCTGCTGCAGGTAATTCATGGACTCTATGACTCAGAACAGAGAGCTGCTGCAGGTAATTCATGGACTCTATGACTCAGAACAGAGAGCTGCTGCAGGTAATTCATGGACTCTTTGACTCAGAACAGAGAGCTGCTGCAGGTAATTCATGGAGTCTATGACTCAGAACAGAGAGCTGCTGCAATTAATTCATGGACTCTATGACTAAGGACAGAGAGCTGCTGCAAGTAATTAATGGACTCTGTGACTCAGAACAGAGAGCTGCTGCAGGTAAATTCATGGACTCTGTGACTCAGAGCAGAGAGCTGCTGCAGGTAATTCATGGACTATGACTCAGAGCAGAGAGCTGCTGCAGGTAATTCATGGACTCTATGACTCAGAACAGAGAGCTGCTGCAGGTAATTCATGGACTCTATGACTCAGAACAGAGAGCTGCTGCAGGTAATTCATGGACTCTATGACTCAGAACAGAGAGCTGCTGCAGGTAATTCATGGAGTCTATGACTCAGAACAGAGAGCTGCTGCAAGTAATTCATGGACTCTGTGACTCAGAACAGAGAGCTGCTGCAGGTAAATTCATGGACTCTGTGACTCAGAGCAGAGAGCTGCTGCAGGTAATTCATGGACTATGACTCAGAGCAGAGAGCTGCTGCAGGTAATTCATGGACTCTATGTCTCAGAAGAGAGAGCTGCCACAGGTAATTCATGGACTCTATGACTCAGAACAGAGAGCTGCTGCAGGTAATTCATGGAGTCTATGACTCAGAACAGAGAGCTGCTGCAGATAAATTCATGGACTCTGTGACTCAGAACAGAGAGCTGCTGCAGGTAATCATGGACTCTATGACTCACAACAGAGAGCTGCTGCAGGTAATTCATGGACTCTATGACTCACAACAGAGAGCTGCTGCAGGAAAATTCATGGACTTTATGACTCAGGACAGAGAGCTGCTGCAGGTAATTCATGGACTCTATGACTCAGAGCAGAGAGCTGCTTCAGGTAAATTCATGGACTCTATGACTCAGAGCAGAGAGCTGCTGCAGGTAATTCATTGACTCTATGACTCAGAAGAGAGAGCTGCTGCAGGTAATTCATGGACTCTATGACTCAGAAGAGAGAGCTGCCACAGGTAATTCATGGACTATGTAACTCAGAACAGAGAGCTGCTGCAGGTAATTCATTGACTCTATGACTCAGAACAGAGAGCTGCTGCAGGTAATTCATTGACTCTATGACTCAGAACAGAGAGCTGCTGCAGGTAAATTCATGGACTCTATGACTCAAAACAAAGAGCTGCTGCAGGTAATTCATGGACTCTATGACTCAGAACAGAGAACTGCTGCAGGTAAATTCATGGAATCTATGACTCAGAGCAGAGAACTGCTGCAGGTAAATTCATGGACTCTATGACTCAGAGCAGAGGGCTGCTGCAGGTAATTCATGGACTCTATGACTCAGAACAGAGAGCTGCTGCAGGTAATTCATGGACTCTATGACTCAGAACAGAGAGCTGCTGCAGGTAATTCATGGACTCTTTGACTCAGAACAGAGAGCTGCTGCAGGTAATTCATGGAGTCTATGACTCAGAACAGAGAGCTGCTGCAATTAATTCATGGACTCTATGACTAAGGACAGAGAGCTGCTGCAAGTAATTAATGGACTCTGTGACTCAGAACAGAGAGCTGCTGCAGGTAAATTCATGGACTCTGTGACTCAGAGCAGAGAGCTGCTGCAGGTAATTCATGGACTATGACTCAGAGCAGAGAGCTGCTGCAGGTAATTCATGGACTCTATGACTCAGAACAGAGAGCTGCTGCAGGTAATTCATGGACTCTATGACTCAGAACAGAGAGCTGCTGCAGGTAATTCATGGACTCTATGACTCAGAACAGAGAGCTGCTGCAGGTAATTCATGGAGTCTATGACTCAGAACAGAGAGCTGCTGCAAGTAATTCATGGACTCTGTGACTCAGAACAGAGAGCTGCTGCAGGTAAATTCATGGACTCTGTGACTCAGAGCAGAGAGCTGCTGCAGGTAATTCATGGACTATGACTCAGAGCAGAGAGCTGCTGCAGGTAATTCATGGACTCTATGTCTCAGAAGAGAGAGCTGCCACAGGTAATTCATGGACTCTATGACTCAGAACAGAGAGCTGCTGCAGGTAATTCATGGAGTCTATGACTCAGAACAGAGAGCTGCTGCAGATAAATTCATGGACTCTGTGACTCAGAACAGAGAGCTGCTGCAGGTAATCATGGACTCTATGACTCACAACAGAGAGCTGCTGCAGGTAATTCATGGACTCTATGACTCACAACAGAGAGCTGCTGCAGGAAAATTCATGGACTTTATGACTCAGGACAGAGAGCTGCTGCAGGTAATTCATGGACTCTATGACTCAGAGCAGAGAGCTGCTTCAGGTAAATTCATGGACTCTATGACTCAGAGCAGAGAGCTGCTGCAGGTAATTCATTGACTCTATGACTCAGAAGAGAGAGCTGCTGCAGGTAATTCATGGACTCTATGACTCAGAAGAGAGAGCTGCCACAGGTAATTCATGGACTATGTAACTCAGAACAGAGAGCTGCTGCAGGTAATTCATTGACTCTATGACTCAGAACAGAGAGCTGCTGCAGGTAATTCATTGACTCTATGACTCAGAACAGAGAGCTGCTGCAGGTAAATTCATGGACTCTATGACTCAAAACAAAGAGCTGCTGCAGGTAATTCATGGACTCTATGACTCAGAACAGAGAACTGCTGCAGGTAAATTCATGGAATCTATGACTCAGAGCAGAGAACTGCTGCAGGTAAATTCATGGACTCTATGACTCAGAGCAGAGGGCTGCTGCAGGTAATTCATGGACTCTATGACTCAGTACAGAGAGCTGCCGCAGGTAATTCATGGACTCTATGACTCAGAACAGAGAACTGCTGCAGGTAAATTCATGGAATCTGTGACTCAGAGCAGAGAACTGCTGCAGGTAAATTCATGGACTCTATGACTCAGAGCAGAGGGCTGCTGCAGGTAATTCATGGACTCTATGACTCAGAACAGAGAGCTGCTGCAGGAAATTCATGGACTCTATGACTCAGAACAGAGAGCTGCTGCAGGAAATTCATGGACTCTATGACTCAGAACAGAGAGCTGCTGCAGGTAATTCATGGACTCTATGACTCAGAGCAGACAGCTGCTGCAGGTAATTCATGGACTCTATGACTCAGAACAGAGAGCTGCCACAGGTGATTCGTGGACTCTGTAACTCAGAACAGAGAGCTGCTGCAGGTAATTCATTGACTCTATGACTCAGAACAGAGAGCTGCTACAGGTAAATACATGGACTCTATGACTCAGAACAGAGATCTGCTGCAGGTAATTCATGGACTCTATGACTCAGGACAGAGAGCTGCTGCAGGTAATTCATGGACTCTATGACTCAGAACAGAGAGCTGCTGCAGGTAATTCATGGACTCTGTGACTCAGAACAGAGAGCTGCTGCAGGTAATTCATGGACTCTATGACTCAGAACAGAGAGCTGCTGCAGGAAAATTCATGGACTCTATGACTCAGGACAGAGAGCTGCTGCAGGTAATTCAATGACTCTATGACTCAGAACAGAGAGCTGCTGCAAGTAATTCATGGACTCTGTGACTCAGAACAGAGAGCTGCTGCAGGTAAATTCATGGACTCTGTGACTCAGAGCAGAGAGCTGCTGCAGGTAATTCATGGACTATGACTCAGAGCAGAGAGCTGCTGCAGGTAATTCATGGACTCTATGACTCAGAACAGAGAGCTGCTGCAGTTAATTCATGGACTCTATGACTCAGAACAGAGAGCTGCTGCAATTAATTCATGGACTCTATGACTAAGGACAGAGAGCTGCTGCAAGTAATTAATGGACTCTGTGACTCAGAGCAGAGAGCTGCTGCAGGTAAATTCATGGACTCTGTGACTCAGAGCAGAGAGCTGCTGCAGGTAATTCATGGACTATGACTCAGAGCAGAGAGCTGCTGCAGGTAATTCATGGACTCTATGACTCAGAACAGAGAGCTGCTGCAGGTAATTCATGGACTCTATGACTCAGAAGAGAGAGCTGCTGCAGGTAATTCATGGACTCTATGACTCAGAAGAGAGAGCTGCCACAGGTAATTCATGGACTATGTAACTCAGAACAGAGAGCTGCTGCAGGTAATTCATTGACTCTATGACTCAGAACAGAGAGCTGCTGCAGGTAATTCATTGACTCTATGACTCAGAACAGAGAGCTGCTGCAGTTAATTCATGGACTCTATGACTCAGAACAGAGAGCTGTTGCAATTAATTCATGGACTCTATGACTAAGGACAGAGAGCTGCTGCAAGTAATTAATGGACTCTGTGACTCAGAACAGAGAGCTGCTGCAGGTAAATTCATGGACTCTGTGACTCAGAGCAGAGAGCTGCTGCAGGTAATTCATGGACTATGACTCAGAGCAGAAAGCTGCTGCAGGTAATTCATGGACTCTATGACTCAGAACAGAGAGCTGCTGCAGGTAATTCATGGACTCTATGACTCAGAACAGAGAGCTGCTGCAGGTAATTCATGGACTCTTTGACTCAGAACAGAGAGCTGCTGCAGGTAATTCATGGAGTCTATGACTCAGAACAGAGAGCTGCTGCAATTAATTCATGGACTCTATGACTAAGGACAGAGAGCTGCTGCAAGTAATTAATGGACTCTGTGACTCAGAACAGAGAGCTGCTGCAGGTAAATTCATGGACTCTGTGACTCAGAGCAGAGAGCTGCTGCAGGTAATTCATGGACTATGACTCAGAGCAGAGAGCTGCTGCAGGTAATTCATGGACTCTATGACTCAGAACAGAGAGCTGCTGCAGGTAATTCATGGACTCTATGACTCAGAAAAGAGAGCTGCTGCAGGTAATTCATGGACTCTATGACTCAGAACAGAGAGCTGCTGCAGGTAATTCATGGAGTCTATGACTCAGAACAGAGAGCTGCTGCAAGTAATTCATGGACTCTGTGACTCAGAACAGAGAGCTGCTGCAGGTAATTCATGGACTATGACTCAGAGCAGAGAGCTGCTGCAGGTAATTCATGGACTCTATGTCTCAGAAGAGAGAGCTGCCACAGGTAATTCATGGACTCTATGACTCAGAACAGAGAGCTGCTGCAGGTAATTCATGGAGTCTATGACTCAGAACAGAGAGCTGCTGCAGATAAATTCATGGACTCTGTGACTCAGAACAGAGAGCTGCTGCAGGTAATCATGGACTCTATGACTCACAACAGAGAGCTGCTGCAGGTAATTCATGGACTCTATGACTCACAACAGAGAGCTGCTGCAGGAAAATTCATGGACTTTATGACTCAGGACAGAGAGCTGCTGCAGGTAATTCATGGACTCTATGACTCAGAGCAGAGAGCTGCTTCAGGTAAATTCATGGACTCTATGACTCAGAGCAGAGAGCTGCTGCAGGTAATTCATTGACTCTATGACTCAGAGCAGACAGCTGCTGCAGGTAAATTCATGGACTCTATGACTCAGAGCAGAGAGCTGCTGCAGGTAATTCATGGACTCTATGACTCAGAACAGAGAGCTGCTGCAGATAATTCATGGACTCTATGACTCAGAACAGAGAACTGCTGCAGGTAAATTCATGGACTCTATGACTCAGAGCAGAGAGCTGCTGCAGGTAAATTCATGGACTCTATGACTCAGAACAGAGAGATGCTGCAGGTAATTCATGTACTCTATGACTCAGAGCAGAGAGCTGCTGCAGATAATTCATGGACTCTATGACTCAGAACAGAGAGCTGCTGCAGGTAAATTCATGGACTCTATGACTCAGAGCAGAGAACTGCTGCAGGTAAATTCATGGACTCTATGACTCAGAGCAGAGAGCTGCTGCAGGTAATTCATTGACCCTTTGACTCAGAGCAGAGAGCTGCTGCAGATAATTCATGGACTCTATGACTCAGAACAGAGAACTGCTGCAGGTAAATTCATGGACTTTATGACTCAGAGCAGAGAGCTGCTGCAGGTAATTCATTGACTCTATGACTCAGAACAGAGAGCTGCTGCAGGTAAATTCATGGACTCTATTACTCAGAGTAGAGAGCTGCTGCAGGTAATTCATGGACTCTATGACTCAGAGCAGAGAGCTGCTGCAGGTAATTCATGGACTCTATGACTCAGAACAGAGAGCTGCTGCAGATAAATTCATGGACTCTATGACTCAGAACAGAGAGCTGCTGCAGGAAATTCATGGACTCTATGACTCAGAACAGAGAGTTGCTGCAGGTAATTCATGGACCCTATGACTCAGAGCAGAGAGCTGCTGCAGATGAATTGATGGACTCTATGACTCAGAACAGAGAGATGCTGCAGGTAATTCATGGACTCTATGACTCAGAAGAGAGAGCTGCTGCAGGTAATTCATGGACTCTATGACTCAGAAGAGAGAGCTGCCACAGGTAATTCATGGACTATGTAACTCAGAACAGAGAGCTGCTGCAGGTAATTCATTGACTCTATGACTCAGAACAGAGAGCTGCTGCAGGTAATTCATTGACTCTATGACTCAGAACAGAGAGCTGCTGCAGGTAAATTCATGGACTCTATGACTCAAAACAAAGAGCTGCTGCAGGTAATTCATGGACTCTATGACTCAGAACAGAGAACTGCTGCAGGTAAATTCATGGAATCTATGACTCAGAGCAGAGAACTGCTGCAGGTAAATTCATGGACTCTATGACTCAGAGCAGAGGGCTGCTGCAGGTAATTCATGGACTCTATGACTCGGAACAGAGAGCTGCCGCAGGTAATTCATGGACTCTATGACTCAGAAAAGAGAACTGCTGCAGGTAAATTCATGGAATCTGTGACTCAGAGCAGAGAACTGCTGCAGGTAAATTCATGGACTCTATGACTCAGAGCAGAGGGCTGCTGCAGGTAATTCATGGACTCTATGACTCAGAACAGAGAGCTGCTGCAGGAAATTCATGGACTCTATGACTCAGAACAGAGAGCTGCTGCAGGTAATTCATGGACTCTATGACTCAGAGCAGACAGCTGCTGCAGGTAATTCATGGACTCTATGACTCAGAACAGAGAGCTGCCACAGGTGATTCGTGGACTCTGTAACTCAGAACAGAGAGCTGCTGCAGGTAATTCATTGACTCTATGACTCAGAACAGAGAGCTGCTACAGGTAAATACATGGACTCTATGACTCAGAACAGAGAGCTGCTGCAGGTAATTCATGGACTCTATGACTCAGGACAGAGAGCTGCTGCAGGTAATTCATGGACTCTATGACTCAGAACAGAGAGCTGCTGCAGGTAATTCATGGACTCTGTGACTCAGAACAGAGAGCTGCTGCAGGTAATTCATGGACTCTATGACTCAGAACAGAGAGCTGCTGCAGGAAAATTCATGGACTCTATGACTCAGGACAGAGAGCTGCTGCAGGTAATTCAATGACTCTATGACTCAGAACAGAGAGCTGCTGCAAGTAATTCATGGACTCTGTGACTCAGAACAGAGAGCTGCTGCAGGTAAATTCATGGACTCTGTGACTCAGAACAGAGAGCTGCTGCAGGTAATTCATTGACTCTATGACTCAGAACAGAGAGCTGCTGCAGGTAAATTCATGGACTCTATGACTCAAAACAAAGAGCTGCTGCAGGTAATTCATGGACTCTATGACTCAGAACAGAGAACTGCTGCAGGTAAATTCATGGAATCTATGACTCAGAGCAGAGAACTGCTGCAGGTAAATTCATGGACTCTATGACTCAGAGCAGAGGGCTGCTGCAGGTAATTCATGGACTCTATGACTCAGAACAGAGAGCTGCCGCAGGTAATTCATGGACTCTATGACTCAGAACAGAGAACTGCTGCAGGTAAATTCATGGAATCTGTGACTCAGAGCAGAGAACTGCTGCAGGTAAATTCATGGACTCTATGACTCAGAGCAGAGGGCTGCTGCAGGTAATTCATGGACTCTATGACTCAGAACAGAGAGCTGCTGCAGGAAATTCATGGACTCTATGACTCAGAACAGAGAGCTGCTGCAGGAAATTCATGGACTCTATGACTCAGAACAGAGAGCTGCTGCAGGTAATTCATGGACTCTATGACTCAGAGCAGACAGCTGCTGCAGGTAATTCATGGACTCTATGACTCAGAACAGAGAGCTGCCACAGGTGATTCGTGGACTCTGTAACTCAGAACAGAGAGCTGCTGCAGGTAATTCATTGACTCTATGACTCAGAACAGAGAGCTGCTACAGGTAAATACATGGACTCTATGACTCAGAACAGAGAGCTGCTGCAGGTAATTCATGGACTCTATGACTCAGGACAGAGAGCTGCTGCAGGTAATTCATGGACTCTATGACTCAGAACAGAGAGCTGCTGCAGGTAATTCATGGACTCTGTGACTCAGAACAGAGAGCTGCTGCAGGTAATTCATGGACTCTATGACTCAGAACAGAGAGCTGCTGCAGGAAAATTCATGGACTCTATGACTCAGGACAGAGAGCTGCTGCAGGTAATTCAATGACTCTATGACTCAGAACAGAGAGCTGCTGCAAGTAATTTATGGACTCTGTGACTCAGAACAGAGAGCTGCTGCAGGTAAATTCATGGACTCTGTGACTCAGAACAGAGAGCTGCTGCAGGTAATTCATTGACTCTATGACTCAGAACAGAGAGCTGCTGCAGGTAAATTCATGGACTCTATGACTCAAAACAAAGAGCTGCTGCAGGTAATTCATGGACTCTATGACTCAGAACAGAGAACTGCTGCAGGTAAATTCATGGAATCTATGACTCAGAGCAGAGAACTGCTGCAGGTAAATTCATGGACTCTATGACTCAGAGCAGAGGGCTGCTGCAGGTAATTCATGGACTCTATGACTCAGAACAGAGAGCTGCCGCAGGTAATTCATGGACTCTATGACTCAGAACAGAGAACTGCTGCAGGTAAATTCATGGAATCTGTGACTCAGAGCAGAGAACTGCTGCAGGTAAATTCATGGACTCTATGACTCAGAACAGAGAGCTGCTACAGGTAAATACATGGACTCTATGACTCAGAACAGAGAGCTGCTGCAGGTAATTCATGGACTCTATGACTCAGGATAGAGAGCTGCTGCAGGTAATTCATGGACTCTATGACTCAGAACAGAGAGCTGCTGCAGGTAATTCATGGACTCTATGACTCAGAACAGAGAGCTGCTGCAGGAAATTCATGGACTCTATGACTCAGAACAGAGAGCTGCTGCAGGAAATTCATGGACTCTATGACTCAGAACAGAGAGCTGCTGCAGGTAATTCATGGACTCTATGACTCAGAGCAGACAGCTGCTGCAGGTAATTCATGGACTCTATGACTCAGAACAGAGAGCTGCCACAGGTGATTCGTGGACTCTGTAACTCAGAACAGAGAGCTGCTGCAGGTAATTCATTGACTCTATGACTCAGAACAGAGAGCTGCTACAGGTAAATACATGGACTCTATGACTCAGAACAGAGAGCTGCTGCAGGTAATTCATGGACTCTATGACTCAGGATAGAGAGCTGCTGCAGGTAATTCATGGACTCTATGACTCAGAACAGAGAGCTGCTGCAGGTAATTCATGGACTCTGTGACTCAGAACAGAGAGCTGCTGCAGGTAATTCATGGACTCTATGACTCAGAACAGAGAGCTGCTGCAGGAAAATTCATGGACTCTATGACTCAGGACAGAGAGCTGCTGCAGGTAATTCAATGACTCTATGACTCAGAACAGAGAGCTGCTGCAAGTAATTCATGGACTCTGTGACTCAGAACAGAGAGCTGCTGCAGGTAAATTCATGGACTCTGTGACTCAGAGCAGAGAGCTGCTGCAGGTAATTCATGGACTATGACTCAGAGCAGAGAGCTGCTGCAGGTAATTCATGGACTCTATGACTCAGAACAGAGAGCTGCTGCAGTTAATTCATGGACTCTATGACTCAGAACAGAGAGCTGCTGCAATTAATTCATGGACTCTATGACTAAGGACAGAGAGCTGCTGCAAGTAATTAATGGACTCTGTGACTCAGAGCAGAGAGCTGCTGCAGGTAAATTCATGGACTCTGTGACTCAGAGCAGAGAGCTGCTGCAGGTAATTCATGGACTATGACTCAGAGCAGAGAGCTGCTGCAGGTAATTCATGGACTCTATGACTCAGAACAGAGAGTTGCTGCAGGTAATTCATGGACTCTATGACTCAGAAGAGAGAGCTGCTGCAGGTAATTCATGGACTCTATGACTCAGAAGAGAGAGCTGCCACAGGTAATTCATGGACTATGTAACTCAGAACAGAGAGCTGCTGCAGGTAATTCATTGACTCTATGACTCAGAACAGAGAGCTGCTGCAGGTAATTCATTGACTCTATGACTCAGAACAGAGAGCTGCTGCAGTTAATTCATGGACTCTATGACTCAGAACAGAGAGCTGTTGCAATTAATTCATGGACTCTATGACTAAGGACAGAGAGCTGCTGCAAGTAATTAATGGACTCTGTGACTCAGAACAGAGAGCTGCTGCAGGTAAATTCATGGACTCTGTGACTCAGAGCAGAGAGCTGCTGCAGGTAATTCATGGACTATGACTCAGAGCAGAGAGCTGCTGCAGGTAATTCATGGACTCTATGACTCAGAACAGAGAGCTGCTGCAGGTAATTCATGGACTCTATGACTCAGAACAGAGAGCTGCTGCAGGTAATTCATGGACTCTTTGACTCAGAACAGAGAGCTGCTGCAGGTAATTCATGGAGTCTATGACTCAGAACAGAGAGCTGCTGCAATTAATTCATGGACTCTGTGACTCAGAACAGAGAGCTGCTGCAGGTAAATTCATGGACTCTATGACTCAGAACAGAGAGCTGCTGCAGGTAATTCATGGACTCTATGACTCAGAACAGAGAGCTGCTGCAGGTAATTCATGGAGTCTATGACTCAGAACAGAGAGCTGCTGCAAGTAATTCATGGACTCTGTGACTCAGAACAGAGAGCTGCTGCAGGTAAATTCATGGACTCTGTGACTCAGAGCAGAGAGCTGCTGCAATTAATTCATGGACTCTATGACTCAGAACAGAGAGCTGCTGCAGGTAATTCATGGACTCTATGACTCAGAACAGAGAGCTGCTGCAGGTAATTCATGGACTCTATGACTCAGAACAGAGAGCTGCTGCAGGTAATTCATGGAGTCTATGACTCAGAACAGAGAGCTGCTGCAAGTAATTCATGGACTCTGTGACTCAGAACAGAGAGCTGCTGCAGGTAAATTCATGGACTCTGTGACTCAGAGCAGAGAGCTGCTGCAGGTAATTCATGGACTATGACTCAGAGCAGAGAGCTGCTGCAGGTAATTCATGGACTCTATGTCTCAGAAGAGAGAGCTGCCACAGGTAATTCATGGACTCTATGACTCAGAACAGAGAGCTGCTGCAGGTAATTCATGGAGTCTATGACTCAGAACAGAGAGCTGCTGCAGATAAATTCATGGACTCTGTGACTCAGAACAGAGAGCTGCTGCAGGTAATTCATGGACTCTATGACTCAGAACAGAGAGTTGCTGCAATTAACTCATGGACTCTATGACTAAGGATAGAGAGCTGCTGCAAGTAATTAATGGACTCTGTGACTCAGAGCAGAGAGCTGCTGCAGGTAAATTCATGGACTCTGTGACTCAGAACAGAGAGCTGCTGCAGGTAATTCATGGACTCTGTAACTCAGAGCAGAGAGCTGCTGCAGGTAAATATAGATTATGTCGCCTCTAT
Organism: Leptodactylus fuscus; assembly: GCF_031893055.1. Classification (NCBI taxonomy): domain Eukaryota; kingdom Metazoa; phylum Chordata; class Amphibia; order Anura; family Leptodactylidae; genus Leptodactylus; species Leptodactylus fuscus. The sequence continues at coordinate 15,375 of NW_027441001.1, forward strand.
GAATCAACAAATTAAACTGCATCTATAAAACAAAATAGTGAGACCCTGCAGAGAACAAAGAGTCGCTGTGGATAGATTAATGACTAGATAATAAGAATGAGCCTGCACATGGGTCTGCATAAGAGATGGATTTACAAAACTGAAAATTTATTGAACTTTTTGTAAATTTGCTTCCATTGTTCATTCATCTTTCGATATATCAGGACAGAACTAACATGACTCAGTCCTCGTGATCCCTGCTGGTCTGATCCATTGTGCAATGTCTCTGCATTGTCTGTCACCACTTACTGGAGACAATTCCTCATTGTATGACATGATGATACCTGAGCCAATATTGAGCAAAATTCAGCAACGCCCCTCACTGTTTACAAAAGGTTAAGCTGGAGGAAGTGCAAAACCCTAATACTGGGGCATTGAGAGATCCAGCGTGCGCAGACACAGGATATATATACATATATATATATATACTATCCGGATCTTATATGGACTCCAGCTGAAGATGTGCAAGTGGCTTCTGTATTGTATGGCCTTCAGTCTGCTGGCGGCTGCTTACACGGCCCCCCTGCTGATGGACCCCAAGAAGACCGACTCACCTCCTGAAATGGCCAAAGTGAGTTATTCAACTTCATTATATACGAAGTAACAGGAATATAATAACAATGTAACAGAAATATTATAATAATATAACAGGAATATAATAATAATGTAACAGAAATATAATAACAATGTATCAGAAATATAATAACAATGTAACAGGAATATAATAATAATGTAACAGGAATATAATAACAATGTAACAGAAATATAATAACAATGTAACAGGAATATAATAATAATAATAATAATAATAATAATAATAATAATAATAATAATAATAATAATAATAATAATAATAATAATAATAATAATAATAATAATGTAATAGGAATATAATAATAATATAACAGGAATATAATAATAATATCACAGGAATATAATAATAATATCACAGGAAAATAATAATAATAATAATAATAATAATAATAATAATAATAATAATAATAATAATAATAATAATAATAATAATAATAATAATAATATCACAGGAATATAATAATAATGTAATAGGAATATAATAATAATAATAATATAACAGGAATATAATAATAATATCACAGGAATATAATAATATCACATGAAAATAATAATAATAATAATAATAATAATAATAATAATAATAATAATAATAATAATAATAATAATAATAATAATAATAATAATAATATAACAGGAATATAATGTAATAGGAATATAATAATAATAATAATAATAATAATAATAATAATAATAATAATAATGTAACAGGAATATAATAATGTAATAGGAATATTATAATGTAACATGAATATAATAATAATAATAATAATAATAATAATAATAATAATAATAATAATAATAATAATAATAATAATAATAATAATAATAATAATAATAATAATATAACAGAAACATATCACAGGAATATAATAACAATGTATCAGAAATATAATAATAATATAACAGGAATATAATAACAATGTAACAGGAAAATAATAATAATAATAATAATAATAATAATAATAATAATAATAATAATAATAATAATAATAATAATAATAATAATAATAATAATGTAACAGGAATATAATAATATAACAGAAACATATCACAGGAATATAATAACAACAGTAATGAAAAACACAAATGGAACATAATAATGAAACACTTGGTGCTGCGATATGTGACACAGGATCCGAGAAGCTGAGATGAAGATGTGAGAATTACAGGTATAAATATTCCATAGACTCCTATTAGAATTACTTATAACAGGATTTACATAGTGGAAACGAAACAGCAAATACAGAAATATATAGATAGATATTGGGGGGAGGGTAGATAGATAAATATGGGATAGATAAATAGATAGATAGATAGATAGATAGATAGATAGATAGATAGATAGATAGATAGATAGATAGATAGATAGATAGATAGATAGATAGGAGATAGATAGACTTACACATATACCCATCTACTCACACACATACAGTCATACACACACACACACACACACACACACACACACACACACACACACACACACACACACACACACACCCATCTACACACATACAGGACTCACACAATATATAAGATACATAATGTAAACACATATTTTACCCAAGAACATGTACTTACCTTTGGCTGAGGGTGCACAGGACATGGAAGAAGCTCTTGTGCTGCTCTGCCCGGCTGTGACATCGCAATAGACTTCTCTCCTCACACTCCGATGCTGAGGGGGAGGGGCGGCTCAGCAAACTGATGTGTGCAGGGAAACTTTTACAAATAGTGATGGGCAGCCCCTGCAAAGGGCAGTGATTTATCTGCTGCTGATGTAATCGTGGTGGAAGAGAAAGTATGGGGCCCCTGAGGATATTTGCCCCCACCTCTCCTCCTAACGCGGACCCTGGATAGATGACAAATTGCAAACGGATCTTTGATGACATCATCACTTACATCATCAAAGGTCCTTTAATTTTAATACTGTTTAGTAGAGATGAGCGAACAGTAAAATATTCGATGTTCGTTATCCGTTCTGAATATCATCTGAATATTGGACTATTGGAAGGAATATGGAACCCCATTATAGTCTATGGGAGAAAATGCTACAGGGGATCCCACCATTCACCTCAGGAGAGTCACCAAGTCCACTATGACACCCCAGGAAATGATGCAACACCTCTGCAATGTAACTGGGACAGCAGGGGGCGCATGTCTGGGGGCATCTAACACCCCAAAGCCCCTCTATTACCCCACTATCACAGCCTAACAACTACACACTATACACACTCACTACAACCTCTATCACAGTGGGGGGGAAATACCTGGAAACCTTCTTTACTCCCCAAATGGAGGGACACAAACCCCAATGTAAGCTCCACAAACATTACCGAGCCCCCCTTTATATCACATTACCCATGACAAGCACAGATGGAATAGACAATGGGAAATCCTTCAGTCCCCCCCTGACCTGTCATTGTGGATGTGTGTGATGTGTATATATGTATGTATATATGTGTGTGATGTGTATATATGTATGTATATATGTGTGTGATGTGGGGAGACCTTCCAAAATTCACTTTTCTGGCCCTTCACATGAGCCCGTAAAAATGAAGTTCCAGGCCCTTAAGCTGAGCCCGGCAGAGATTGGGGCCCTTCAGGAGACTTCAGCCTCTACCTGCAGAGTGTTAGACCCGGTCATTTAGTTCAGCCTCTACCTGCAGAGATTTGTTGGTTCTTGGCGTGAGCGGAGCCTTTAATAAGCAGTGTTTTTGGCCCTTGTGGTGACTAGAGCCCTGTAGCAGCAGCAGTGCTTCATTTTTTGGCCCTTGGGGGGAGCCCTAAAAAATTGAGTTGCAACCCCCTGGGGAGTGGGGGGGAGATAATGGGAATATATATATATTTTTATATATATATATATATATATATATATATATATATATATATATATATATATAAAAAAAAAAAAAATCACACACAGAATTAGGGGCTGGGGTTGGAGGAGGAAGATGAGGAGGAGGAGTAAATTGTTTGCTGACTGGATCTCTCCAGTACCTGGACTATGGAGTGGATACCCAGCTGGTTATTCTCGTCCTCGCCCACGTCCCCTGTTGCTGCTGCGCTGTATGATTTGCTAGCTATTATTGAGCTGTTATTATTCCCAATTCCGGCCTCACCACAGCCCTTCATCGCCCTGACAGTCTGACACCGCACTCTCCCTATCACTCCAACACTGACACGAATAGGGCGGCGGCCGTTCTTATGAATGGGAGGTCACATGTTTTCAGCAGTCAATGGGTTTTTTCAATTTTTTTCACTGCCTCCGTTGTCGTCGTTCCCGTCCCACCTCCCCTGCACAGTTATTGGTGCAAAAACACACCAGGGAAGATGGGAGGGGACACAAATTTTTACTGCGTATACGGCCTTGTATTCGATTCTGAACGAATATATTGAACGCTATGATATTCCATCGAACGGCGTTCACTCATCTCTACTGTTTAGGAAAAAAAAAAAAAAAGTCCTGTGGCTGCCGCCCCTCCCAAACTGCCGCCCTGAAGTGGCCGCCTCACGTCGCCTCATGAGAGGTGCGGCCCTGCCCAAAAGGAATTTCAATGCTTAGGGATATGTGTATATATAGCAATGTCTAATTATTATACTGACCTAGTGGCCCATTGGTATACAGGTAGCTATAACCCAAGTATAATGCCGTATGCCCAATAGCCATAAATGCATATCTACAGCAAAGAAATATCAACCCTAAGCGGAGCAAAGACTGTACAGCGCTGCGGAATATGTTGGCGCTATATCAATAAAATGTATTCTTATTATAAAGACGAGTGTTTAACCACTTCAGTACCGGCCAATTTGTGCTCCAGGAACAGACACATTTTAGGTTTATTTTGTACGTGCAGTTTTGAGGTCTGTAACATTTTTCCCGTATGTCTTAGTCAACTAATTTTTGTGTCTTTTTTCGGGGACACATAGGGCTTTATTTTTATGTTATCTTTATTTTCGAATGTGTTTTAATTTTTTTTATATCTGGGAAAATATAAACAAAATAGGAGGGAAATTGTGTCTGGTTTTCAATTTTTTTTTTTTAATTTAATAACACAAAGTGTCACTGAAAAACTTTATAATATAGTTTTTCCTCTCCGTTACGGTAATTTTTATTTTGTACGGTGTCGTCGGGGGTGGGGCTATATCCTTTAATAACGGCGTTTTATTACCGTATTATTTATTTATTTTTATTATTATTTTATTTACATTTTTTTAAAAACTTTTTTATTATATTTTTATTTTATTTATTTTTTTCTCAGATTGTGTCCCCATAAAGTCATAAGAGACCTTTGGGGACATCTGATCACTTTTTTTTTTTTTTTTGTATTTGAGGCTGATTTCTCCTATAACTGGGGCTGGTACATTTAGCCTCAGATACAGGAGGAATCCAGCCTCCTGCACACTGTATATACAGCTTACTGAGCTGATCTGGGGTCCTGTAGGACCCAGCAGCTCTGGCAGGACACTGCTCCCGGCAGATCACGTGTCCGCTGGGTCAGAGGGCAGCTGATTTATGGCTGCGTCCATAGCCGTGTATACAGCGCTCATTGAGCGCTGTATACACAGTGATCTAGAAGACAGGGGAGGTAATAAATCTGCCCTGTCTTCTCTCTAGGAGCTCCGGCTGAAGTTACAGCCGGCTCCTAGTGAAAGCAGCTACACGATCTCCGTGCAGCTACTGTGTTCTGATGGACATACAGGTACGTCCTGTCAGAACTAGACAACCACTTCCCGGACGTATATAGTCTATGGGCGGTCCGGAAGTGGTTAAGCGATGACAGTATATAACTATACCCCTAAGTGAGTACTAACTGATCAGCCATGATGAGATGGTGCGGTCTGACCAGTTATCCAATGTCCACGGGTTGGACACCCGACGTACGTTTCGACCGCTAGGTCTTCATCAGTTATGTGTGACATTAACGCCACTTAATGGTGAACTCTTGTAACTACATTGACTATCTAAATATATATTGACCTACAACATCTCAGACTTTTTTGTTTGTTCTATATAAATGACTTCACCAGTTCCAGTTTCCGCTGTTTGTCGGTTTGTTGGGATAGAAAACTTTCTTTTGTATTTTTGCCTTGTCAGTTTTTAATGATGTTTAATAATAATTGGTTTTATTTTTCATACTTGACATAACGGGGTCAGCAGGAACGTAATTAGGGGCCAAGAACTCCTCAGTCATGGTCCTCATCCGCCCCCGGCACAATCACAGATGTCTTCACTGTACAGAAGATCTTCTCATGACTTGATATGTTTTATGTCATGTTGTAAATTCTCATTTTCTTGTCTTCAGACAGCGACATCTTCAGATCCTGATAAAATATCTGGAGCACGGGGGAAGGACTTACTACCAAAAAATAAGAAGGAAGACCAAGGGATCACCTCGTGTCTCCCCTGTATGTTCAGTATGCTGCCATCGAGACGTTAAGGATACAAAGATATTGCTCGTCCACCATATGATACAATATCTAAGACATCTCCTGCACCTCGGAATAACGTAACCCCGCCAAACCATCTACTAAGGAAGAGCAAAGGAGGTGGAGAAAAGGTTACAGCAAACCCTCCAATATTCAGAAAGGTTGGCGTTTACCCAACACATCCCGAACCCAAAAAGTTTGCGTCTCCACTAATCTATCCAATGTCTGAAAGGTCTATAGCGCCCCCTAATCATCTAATATCTAGGAAGGTGACATCTAACTACACCAGATCTACTCTGAAGGACTCATTGGTCAACCACAGATTATTGTCTTCTGGATCAAGTCCTTGTTCTCTCGCACTACGGTAACACAAAGTTCTGGTAAATCCCACCGGCGGCCAACACATTTCTGCATCCCGACCAGAATATGACCCTGGACAACCCCACCCATCAATAAAATCCTTTGTTGCCCATTACTTGGCCTTCTTGTCTCATTCTCCACCACAAATGGATATTTATTTCTAAGAATATTTGTTGGATTGTCTCACATCGGTAGATCCTAGTGATCGACTGTTATCATGGAGAAGACACAGCCTCTACAGAGGTTCTTAATCATCCATAGATGGTCGTGGTAGTCTGCCATAACTTCTGGGCTCCAACTAAAAGTTTGTACCAGGGTCCCTGCTCACCATGTACCTCTTACTGCCCTCCTATGTCAGCCCGGTCTCTGGTCTAGCTTGTATCTCCACCTATAGCTACACAGGAGTCACACTTATAGGAGTGCTGGTGTAGGGGTCCTGAGCAAAAGAGTCCAGTTCATAGTGTCCAGATTCCCTGATAGGACCCCTGATAAGGTTGTCTTCAGTAGGGCACCCCCTGATGGAATAGCTCCCGTCTATGGCACTTAATCTCGGCCTCCTATAGAGATACATAATGCTATAAAGCAGATCAGGGGTGGCCTCCTCAAAGGGCACAAGCGACGCCATGATCACCGGAAAACAAAACTAACCCAAAGCATAAAATACCCATCTGTCTATTGGGTGGAGGACAGTTAAAGGGGAAACTGATGTTTTTGGATTCTGCCACTAGCTGTAGATTATATACATAAAATTCATTTCTGATGTCTGCTCTTTATGGGCAACCAAGCAACTTGACCAGTCTGCACCAAATTTGGCACATAGATACATCAGAGGCTTCCAAAGCTTGTAGACCAGGATCCGGCTCTCTAGAACCATCTCTTCTTCATCTATGCACAAAAGCAAATATGACACCACCGGCCCTACATCAAAGATCTGCCTCAACATCACATGACCCATAGTAGCTAATAGAAGCTCACAGGAAACTCGGGGGTCCTTTACTCCTGTCCCACTGACATATCTCATCATCATCATCATCATCATCATCATCATCATCATCATCAGGGGATTCTCACTCACACTCATGGTGGTTCTATGTGATCAGACTATCAGAAGATGTGAATATATGTATATATATAGCACCTGCTCACTATTGTCATCTGTTATCAGATATTGTCAGAGGATTGTATATATAGCTATCCTCACTGACATACACTATTATCAATCACTGTTATCAGCCATTATCAGAGGATTGTATATATAACTATCCTCACTGACATACACTATTATCAATCACTGTTATCAGCCATTATCAGAGGATTGTATATATAGCTATCCTCACTGACATACACTATTATCAATCACTGTTATCAACCATTGTCAGAGGATTGTATATATAACTATCCTCACTGACATACACTATTATCAATCACTGTTATCAGCCATTATCAGAGGATTGTATATATAGCTATCCTCACTGACATACACTATTATCAATCACTGTTATCAACCATTGTCAGAGGATTGTATATATAACTATCCTCACTGACATACACTATTATCAATCACTGTTATCAGCCATTATCAGAGGATTGTATATATAGCTATCCTCACTGACATACACTATTATCAATCACTGTTATCAGCCATTGTCAGAGGATTGTATATATAACTATCCTCACTGACATACACTATTATCAATCACTGTTATCAGCCATTATCAGAGGATTGTATATATAACTGTCCTCACTGACATACAATATTATCAATCACTGTTATCAGCCATTATCAGAGGATTGTATAGATATACACACACACTTATCAGCACTTGCTCCCTGTTGTTCTAAGTGATTGGCCATTACCTTAGGACTATAATAATAATAATACATTTTACTTCTTTAGTGCCAGGGCTGGCATCAGCAACGCGCCTACCTGGGTAGGTTGCGGGGCCACAAGCTCCTAAGGGGTCCCTCTCTACAGTGGCACAGAGTGCAGGGCCCGCAGTCATCTGGAAATGGACGAGTCCCTGGAGCACCATGATAGCGGTCAGGTAAAGGCTGGTTCCCCATCCGCTGTACATACTGCTAATGGAAAGGGGCCAGGACTATTCCAATGGATGCCAGCCTAGGGAAGGTGATTAACAATAAAAAAATACTTATACTCACCTGTCCTGGGCTCAGCATCCACTCTAGAGCTTTTCCAACCAGTGACTGAGGTTCTGCTTCCCAGGCCTCATTGCTGGGGCCTCTGATTGTGCCACAGCGGTCATGTGAGGGCCAGAGAAATGACATCATCACCCCCACGTGACCACGTAGGCCCAATCACAGGCCACAGCAGTGACGTCCGGGGGGCAGAAACTCAGTCACGAGGCAGAAGAGGAAAAATCAGGGATACCCCAGAGAGGTGAGGTAAGGTGAGGTGAGTATAACGGGTTATTATCAATCACTTCTCCTGGGCCTCTGATTATTATACTCTGTGGCCTCAGGAGAATCCAAACTATAAGAGGAGCAGCTCGTAAGAGGGAAAGCTCATGGGACCATGTAATACTGTGTGAGACACTACAGTCTGCTCCTCCTGTGTTATAACTATGAGACACTACAGTCTGCTCCTCCTGTGTTATAATTATGAGACACTACAGTCTGCTCCTCCTGTGTTATAATTATGAGACACTACAGTCTGCTCCTCCTGTGCTATAATTATGAGACACTACAGTCTGCTCCTCCTGTGTTATAATTATGAGACACTACAGTCTGCTCCTCCTGTGTTATAATTATGAGACACTACAGTCTGCTCCTCCTGTATTACAAATATGAGACACTTCAGTCTGCTCCTACTGTGTTATAATTATGAGACACTACAGTCTGCTACTCCTGTGTTATAATTATGAGACACTACAGTCTGCTCCTCCTGTGCTATAATTATGAGACACTACAGTCTGCTCCACCTGTGTTATAATTATGAGACACTACAGTCTGCTCCTCCAGTTGTATAATTATAAGACACTACAGTCTGCTCCACCTGTGTTATAACTATGAGACACTACAGTCTGCTCCTCTTGTGTTATAATTATGAGACACTACAGTCTGCTCCTCCTGTATTACAAATATGAGACACTACAGTATGCTCCTCCTGTGCTATAATTATGAGACACTACAGTCTGCTCCTCCTGTGTTATAATTATGAGACACTACAGTCTGCTCCTCCTGTGTTATAATTATGAGACACTACAGTCTGCTCCTCCTGTATTACAAATATGAGACACTTCAGTCTGCTCCTACTGTGTTATAATTATAAGACACTACAGTCTGCTCCACCTGTGTTATAACTATGAGACACTACAGTCTGCTCCTCCTGTGTTATAACTATGAAACACTACAGTCTGCTCCACCTGTGTTATAATTATGAGACACTACAGTCTGCTCCACCTGTGTTATAATTATGAGACACCACAGTCTGCTCCTCCTGTATTATAATTATGAGACACCACAGTCTGCTCCTCCTGTATTATAATTATGAGACACTACAGTCTGCTCCTCCTGTGTTATGATTATGAGACACTACAGTCTGCTCCTCCTGTATTACAACTATGAGACACTTCAGTCTGCTCCTACTGTGTTATAATTATAAGACACTACAGTCTGCTCCTCCTGTGTTATAATTATGAGACACTACAGTCTGCTCCTCCTGTGCTATAATTATGAGACACTACAGTCTGCTCCACCTGCTTTATAATTATGAGAAACTACAGTCTGCTCCTCCTGTGCTATAATGATGAGACACTACAGTCTGCTCCTCCTGTATTACAACTATGAGACACTACAGTCTGCTCCTCCTGTATTATAATTATGAGACACTACAGTCTGCTCCTCCTGTGTTATAATTATGAGACACTACAGTCTGCTCCTACAGTTGTATAATTATGAGACACTACAGTCTGCTCCTCCTGTGCTATAATGATGAGACACTACAGTCTGCTCCTCCTGTATTACAACTATGAGACACTACAGTCTGCTCCTCCTGTGTTATAATTATGAGACACTACAGTCTGCTCCACCTGTGTTATAATTATGAGACACCACAGTCTGCTCCTCCTGTGCTATAATGATGAGACACTACAGTCTGCTCCTCCTGTATTACAACTATGAAACACTACAGTCTGCTCCACCTGTGTTATAATTATGAGACACTACAGTCTGCTCCTACAGTTGTATAATTATGAGACACTACAGTCTGCTCCTCCTGTGCTATAATGATGAGACACTACAGTCTGCTCCTCCTGTATTACAACTATGAAACACTACAGTCTGCTCCACCTGTGTTATAATTATGAGACACTACAGTCTGCTCCACCTGTGTTATAATTATGAGACAACACAGTCTGCTCCTCCTGTATTATAATTATGAGACACCACAGTCTGCTCCTCCTGTATTATAATTATGAGACACTACAGTCTGCTCCTCCTGTGTTATGATTATGAGACACTACAGTCTGCTCCTCCTGTATTACAACTATGAGACACTACAGTCTGCTCCTCCAGTTGTATAATTATGAGACACTACAGTCTGCTCCACCTGTGTTATAATTATGAGACATTACAGTCTGCTCCTCCTGTGCTATAACTATGAGACACTACAGTCTGCTCCACCTGTGTTATAATTATGAGACACTACAGTCTGCTCCTCCTGTGTTATAATTATGAGACACTACAGTCTGCTCCTCCTGTGTTATAATTATGAGACACTACAGTCTGCTCCACCTGTGTTATAATTATGAGACAATACAGTCTGCTCCTCCAGTTGTATAATTATAAGACACTACAGTCTGCTCCACCTGTGTTATAACTATGAGACACTACAGTCTGCTCCTATTGTGTTATAACTATGAGACACTACAGTCTGCTCCTCCTGTGTTATAACTATGAGACACTACAGTCTGCTCCTCCTGTGTTATAATTATGAGACACTACAGTCTGCTCCTCCTGTGTTATAATTATGAGACACTACAGTCTCCTCCTGTGCTATAATTATGAGACACTACAGTCTGCTCCTCCTGTGCTATAATTATGAGACACTACAGTCTGCTCCTCCTGTGTTATAATTATGAGACACTACAGTCTGCTCCTCCTGTATTACAAATATGAGACACTTCAGTCTGCTCCTACTGTGTTATAATTACGAGACACTACAGTCTGCTACTCCTGTGTTATAATTATGAGACACTACAGTCTGCTCCTCCTGTGCTATAATTATGAGACACTACAGTCTGCTCCACCTGTGTTATAATTATGAGACACTACAGTCTGCTCCTCCAGTTGTATAATTATAAGACACTACAGTCTGCTCCACCTGTGTTATAACTATGAGACACTACAGTCTGCTCCTCCTGTGTTATAACTATGAAACACTACAGTCTGCTCCACCTGTGTTATAATTATGAGACACTACAGTCTGCTCCTCCTGTGCTATAATGATGAGACACTACAGTCTGCTCCTCCTGTATTACAACTATGAGACACTACAGTCTGCTCCTCCTGTGTTATAATTATGAGACACTACAGTCTGCTCCTCCTGTGTTATAATTATGAGACACTACAGTCTGCTCCTACAGTTGTATAATTATGAGACACTACAGTCTGCTCCTCCTGTGCTATAATGATGAGACACTTTAGTCTGCTCCTCCTGTATTACAACTATGAGACACTACAGTCTGCTCCTCCTGTGTTATAATTATGAGACACTACAGTCTGCTCCTCCAGTTGTATAATTATGAGACACTACAGTCTGCTCCACCTGTGTTATAATTATGAGACACTACAGTCTGCTCCTCCTGTGCTATAACTATGAGACACTACAGTCTGCTCCACCTGTCTTATAATTATGAGACACTACAGTCTGCTCCTCCTGTGTTATAATTATGAGACACTACAGTCTGCTCCTCCTGTGTTATAATTATGAGACACTACAGTCTGCTCCACCTGTGTTATAATTATGAGACAATACAGTCTGCTCCTCCAGTTGTATAATTATAAGACACTACAGTCTGCTCCACCTGTGTTATAACTATGAGACACTACAGTCTGCTCCTATTGTGTTATAACTATGAGACACTACAGTCTGCTCCTCCTGTGTTATAACTATGAGACACTACAGTCTGCTCCTCCTGTGTTATAATTATGAGACACTACAGTCTGCTCCTCCTGTGTTATAATTATGAGACACTACAGTCTCCTCCTGTGCTATAATTATGAGACACTACAGTCTGCTCCTCCTGTGCTATAATTATGAGACACTACAGTCTGCTCCTCCTGTGTTATAATTATGAGACACTACAGTCTGCTCCTCCTGTATTACAAATATGAGACACTTCAGTCTGCTCCTACTGTGTTATAATTATGAGACACTACAGTCTGCTACTCCTGTGTTATAATTATGAGACACTACAGTCTGCTCCTCCTGTGCTATAATTATGAGACACTACAGTCTGCTCCACCTGTGTTATAATTATGAGACACTACAGTCTGCTCCTCCAGTTGTATAATTATAAGACACTACAGTCTGCTCCACCTGTGTTATAACTATGAGACACTACAGTCTGCTCCTCCTGTGTTATAACTATGAAACACTACAGTCTGCTCCACCTGTGTTATAATTATGAGACACTACAGTCTGCTCCACCTGTGTTATAATTATGAGACACCACAGTCTGCTCCTCCTGTGTTATAATTATGAGACACCACAGTCTGCTCCTCCTGTATTATAATTATGAGACACTACAGTCTGCTCCTCCTGTGTTATAATTATGAGACACTACAGTCTGCTCCGCCTGTGTTATAATTATGAGACACTACAGTCTGCTCCTCCTTTATTATAATTATGAGACACTGCAGTCTTCTCCTCCTGTGATATAATTATGAGACACTACAGTCTGCTCCTCCTGTGTTATAACTATGAGACACTACAGTCTGCTCCGCCTGTATTATAATTATGAGACACTACAGTCTGCTCCTCCTGTATTATAATTATGAGACACTACAGTCTGCTCCACCTGTGTTATAATTGTGAGAAATTACAGTCTGCTCCTCCTGTATTATAATTATTAGACACTACAGTCTGCTCCACCTGTGTTATAATTATGAGACACTACAGTCTGCTCCTCCTGTGCTATAATTATGAGACACTACAGTCTGCTCCTATTGTGCTATAATTATGAGACACTACAGTCTGCTCCTCCTGTTATAATTATGAGACACTACAGTCTGCTCCTCCTGTGTAATAATTATGAGACACTACAGTCTGCTCCTCCTGTATTATAATTATGAGACACTACAGTCTGCTCCTATTGTGCTATAATTATGAGACACTACAGTCTGCTCCACCTGTGTTATAATTATGAGACACTACAGTCTTCTCCTCCTATGTTATAATTATGAGACACTACAGTCTGCTCCTCCTGTGTTATAATTATGAGACACTACAGTCTGCTCCTCCTGTTATAATTATGAGACACTACAGTCTGCTCCTCCAGTTGTATAATTATGAGACACTGCAGTCTGCTCCTCCTGTATTATAATTATGAGACACTACAGTCTGCTCCTCCTGTGTTATAATTATGAGACACTACAGTCTGCTCCACCTGTTATAATTATGAGACACTACAGTCTGCTCCACCTGTGATATAATTATGAGACACTACAGTCTGCTCCTCCTGTATTATCATTATGAGACACTACAGTCTGCTCCTCCTGTATTATAATTATGAGACACTACAGTCTGCTCCTCCTGTGTTATAATTATGAGACACTACAGTCTGCTCCACCTGTTATAATTATGAGACACTACAGTCTGCTCCACCTGTGATATAATTATGAGACACTACAGTCTGCTCCTCCTGTATTATAATTATGAGACACTACAGTCTTCTCCTCCTGTTATATAATTATGAGACACTACAGTCTGCTCCTCCTGTATTATAATTATGAGACACTACAGTCTGCTCCTCCTGTGTTATAACTATGAGACACTACAGTCTGCTCCACTTGTGTTATAATTATGAGACACTACAGTCTGCTCCTCCTGTATTATAATTATGAGACACTACAGTCTGCTCCTCCTGTGTTATAATTATGAGACACTACAGTCTGCTCCTCCTGTGTTATAATTATGAGACACCACAGTCTGCTCCTCATGTTGTATAATTATGGGACACTACAGTCTGCTCCACCTGCGTTATAATTATGAGACACTACAGTCTGCTCCTCCTGTTATAATTATGAGACACTACAGTCTGCTCCACCTGCGTTTTAATTATGAGACACTACAGTCTGCTCCTCCTGTTATAATTATGAGACACTACAGTCTGCTCCTCCAGTTGTATAATTATGAGACACTACAGTCTGCTCCACCTGTGATATAATTATGAGACACTACAGTCTGCTCCTCCTGTATTATAATTATGAGACACTACAGTCTTCTCCTCCTGTTATATAATTATGAGACACTACAGTCTGCTCCTGTATTATAATTATGAGACACTACAGTCTGCTCATCCTGTGTTATAACTATGAGACACTACAGTCTGCTCCACTTGTGTTATAATTATGAGACACTACAGTCTGCTCCTCCTGTGTTATAATTATGAGACACTACAGTCTGCTCCACCTGTTATAATTATGAGACACTACAGTCTGCTCCACCTGTGATATAATTATGAGACACTACAGTCTGCTCCTCCTGTATTATAATTATGAGACACTACAGTCTTCTCCTCCTGTTATATAATTATGAGACACTACAGTCTGCTCCTCCTGTATTATAATTATGAGACATTACAGTCTGCTCCTCCTGTGTTATAACTATGAGACACTACAGTCTGCTCCACTTGTGTTATAATTATGAGACACTACAGTCTGCTCCTCCTGTATTATAATTATGAGACACTACAGTCTGCTCCTACTGTGTTATAATTATGAGACACTACAGTCTGCTCCTCCTGTGCTATAATTATGAGACACTACAGTCTGCTCCTCCTGTGCTATAATTATGAGACACTACAGTCTGCTCCTCCTGTGTTATAACTATGAGGCACTACAGTCTGCTCCACCTGTGTTATAATTATGAGACACTACAGTCTGCTCCACCTGTGTTATAATTATGAGACACTACAGTCTTCTCCTCCTGTGCTATAATTATGAGACACTACAGTCTGCTCCTCCTGTGTTATAATTATGAGACACTACAGTCTGCTCCACTTGTGTTATTATTATGAGAGACTACAGTCTGCTCCTCCTGTGTTATAATTATGAGACACTACAGTCTGCTCCTCCTGTATTATAATTATGAGACACTACAGTCTGCTCCACCTGTGTTATAATTATGAGACACTACAGTCTGCTCCTCCTGTATTATAATTATGAGACACTACAGTCTGCTCCTCCAGTTGTATAATTATGAGACACTACAGTCTGCTCCACCTGTGTTATATTTATGAGACAATACAGTCTGCTCCTCCTGTGTTATATTTATGAGACACTACAGTCTGCTCCTCCTGTGTTATAATTATGAGACACTACAGTCTGCTCCTCCTGTGTTATATTTATGAGACACTACAGTCTGCTCCTCCTGTGTTATAACTATGAGACACTACAGTCTGCTCCTCCTGTGTTATATTTATGAGACACTACAGTCTGCTCCTCCTTTATTATAATTATGAGACACTACAGTCTGCTCCTCCTGTGTTATAATTATGAGACACTACAGTCTGCTCCTCCTGTGTTATATTTATGAGACACTACAGTCTGCTCCTCCTGTGTTATAATTATGAGACACTACAGTCTGCTCCTCCTGTGTTATATTTATGAGACACTACAGTCTGCTCCTCCTGTGTTATAACTATGAGACACTACAGTCTGCTCCTCCTTTATTATAATTATGAGACACTACAGTCTTCTCCTCCTGTGATATAATTATGAGACACTACAGTCTGCTCCTCCTGTGTTATAACTATGAGACACTACAGTCTGCTCCGCCTGTATTATAATTATGAGACACTACAGTCTGCTCCTCCTGTATTATAATTATGAGACACTACAGTCTGCTCCACCTGTGTTATAATTGTGAGACATTACAGTCTGCTCCTCCTGTATTATAATTATTAGACACTACAGTCTGCTTCACCTGTGTTATAATTGTGGGACACTACAGTCTGCTCCTTCTGTGTTATAATTATGAGACACTACAGTCTGCTCCTCCTGTGCTATAATTATGAGACACTACAGTCTGCTCCTCCTGTGCTATAATTATGAGACACTACAATCTGCTCCTCCTGTGTTATATTTATGAGACACTACAGTCTGCTCCTCCTGTGCTATAATTATGAGACATTACAGTCTGCTCCTCCTGTGTTATAATTATGAGACACTACAGTCTTCTCCTCCTGTGTTATAATTATGAGACACTACAGTCTGCTGCTCCTGTGTTATAATTATGAGACACTACAGTCTGCTCCACCTGTGTTGTATAATTATGAGACACTACAGTCTGCTCCTCCTGTATTATAATTATGAGACAATACAGTCTGCTCCTCCAGTTGTATAATTATGAGACACTACAGTCTGCTCCACCTGTGTTATAATTATGAGACACTACAGTCTGCTCCTCCTGTTATAATTATGAGACACTACAGTCTGCTCCTCCTGTGTTATAATTATGAGACACTACAGTCTGCTCCTCCTGTGTTATAATTATGAGACACTACAGTCTGCTCCACCTCTGTTATAATTATGAGACACTACAGTCTGCTCCTCCTGTTATAATTATGAGACACTACAGTCTGCTCCTCCTGTTATAATTATGAGACACTACAGTCTGCTCCTCCTGTGTTATAATTATGAGACACTACAGTCTGCTCCACCTACGTTATAATTATGAGACACTACAGTCTGCTCCTCCTGTTATAATTATGAGACACTACAGTCTGTTCCACCTGTGTTATAATTATGAGACACTACAGTCTTCTCCTCCTGTGATATAATTATGAGACACTACAGTCTGCTCCTCCTGTATTATGATTATGAGACACTACAGTCTTCTCCACCTGTGTTATAATTATGAGACACTACAGTCTGCTTCTCCAGTGTTATAATTATGAGACACTACAGTCTGCTCCTCCAGTTGTATAATTATGAGACACTACAGTCTGCTCCTCCTGTATTATAATTATGAGACACTACAGTCTGCTCCACCTGTGATATAATTATGAGACACTACAAACTGCTCCTCTTGTGTTATAATTATGAGACACTACAGTCTTCTCCTCCTGTGCTATAATTATGAGACACTACAGTCTGCTCCTCCTGTGTTATAATTATGAGACACTACAGTCTGCTCCACCTGTGTTATTATTATGAGACACTACAGTCTGCTCCTCCTGTGTTATAATTATGAGACACTACAGTCTGCTCCACCTGTGTTATAATTATGAGACACTACAGTCTGCTCCTCCTGTGTTATAATTATGAGACACTACAGTCTGCTCCACCTGTGTTATAATTATGAGACACTACAGTCTGCTCCTCCTGTATTATAATTATGAGACACTACAGTCTGCTCCTCCTGTATTATAATTATGAGACACTACAGTCTGCTCCTCCAGTTGTATAATTATGAGACACTACCGTCTGCTCCTCCTGTGTTATAATTATGAGACACTACAGTCTGCTCCACCTGTGTTATAATTATGAGACACTACAGTCTGCTCCTCCTGTGTTATAATTATGAGACACCACAGTCTGCTCCACCTGTGTTATAATTATGAGACACTACAGTCTGCTCCACCTGTGTTATAATTATGAGACACTACAGTCTGCTCCTCCTGTGTTATAATTATGTGACACCACAGTCTGCTCCTCATGTTGTATAATTATGGGACACTACAGTCTGCTCCACCTGCGTTATAATTATGAGACACTACAGTCTGCTCCTCCTGTTATAATTATGAGACACTACAGTCTGCTCCACCTGCGTTTTAATTATGAGACACTACAGTCTGCTCCTCCTGTTATAATTATGAGACACTACAGTCTGCTCCTCCAGTTGTATAATTATGAGACACTGCAGTCTGCTCCTCCTGTATTATAATTATGAGACACTACAGTCTGCTCCTCCTGTGTTATAATTATGAGACACTACAGTCTGCTCCACCTGTTATAATTATGAGACACTACAGTCTGCTCCACCTGTGATATAATTATGAGACACTACAGTCTGCTCCTCCTGTATTATCATTATGAGACACTACAGTCTGCTCCTCCTGTATTATAATTATGAGACACTACAGTCTGCTCCTCCTGTGTTATAATTATGAGACACTACAGTCTGCTCCACCTGTTATAATTATGAGACACTACAGTCTGCTCCACCTGTGATATAATTATGAGACACTACAGTCTGCTCCTCCTGTATTATAATTATGAGACACTACAGTCTTCTCCTCCTGTTATATAATTATGAGACACTACAGTCTGCTCCTGTATTATAATTATGAGACACTACAGTCTGCTCCTCCTGTGTTATAACTATGAGACACTACAGTCTGCTCCACTTGTGTTATAATTATGAGACACTACAGTCTGCTCCTCCTGTATTATAATTATGAGACACTACAGTCTGCTCCACCTGTGTTATAACTATGAGACACTACAGTCTGCTCCTCCTGTGTTATAACTATGAAACACTACAGTCTGCTCCACCTGTGTTATAATTATGAGACACTACAGTCTGCTCCTCCTGTGTTATAATTATGAGACACTACAGTCTGCTCCTCCTGTGTTATATTTATGAGACAATACAGTCTGCTCCTCCTGAGTTATATTTATGAGACAATACAGTCTTCTCCTCCTGTGTTATAATTATGAGATACTACAGTCTGCTCCTCCTGTGTTATAATTATGAGACACTACAGTCTGCTCCTCCTGTGTTATATTTATGAGACACTACAGTCTGCTCCTCCTGTGTTATAATTATGAGACACTACAGTCTGTTCCTCCTTTATTATAATTATGAGACACTACAGTCTTCTCCTCCTGTGATATAATTATGAGACACTACAGTCTGCTCCTCCTGTGTTATAACTATGAGACACTACAGTCTGCTCCGCCTGTATTATAATTATGAGACACTACAGTCTGCTCCACCTGTGTTATAATTGTGAGACACTACAGTCTGCTCCACCTGTGTTATAATTGTGAGACACTACAGTCTGCTCCACCTGTGTCATATTTATGAGACACTACAGTCTGCTCCTCCTGTATTATAATTATGAGACACTACAGTCTTCTCCACCTGTGTTATAATTATGAGACACTACAGTCTGCTTCTCCAGTGTTATAATTATGAGACACTACAGTCTGCTCCTCCAGTTGTATAATTATGAGACACTACAGTCTGCTCCTCCTGTATTATAATTATGAGACACTACAGTCTGCTCCACCTGTGATATAATTATGAGACACTACAGTCTGCTCCTCTTGTGTTATAATTATGAGACACTACAGTCTTCTCCTCCTGTGCTATAATTATGAGACACTACAGTCTGCTCCTCCTGTGTTATAATTATAAGACACTACAGTCTGCTCCACCTGTGTTATTATTATGAGACACTACAGTCTGCTCCTCCTGTGTTATAATTATGAGACACTACAGTCTGCTCCACCTGTGTTATAATTATGAGACACTACAGTCTGCTCCTCCTGTGTTATAATTATGAGACACTACAGTCTGCTCCACCTGTGTTATAATTATGAGACACTACAGTCTGCTCCTCCTGTATTATAATTATGAGACACTACAGTCTGCTCCTCCTGTATTATAATTATGAGACACTACAGTCTGCTCCTCCAGTTGTATAATTATGAGACACTACCGTCTGCTCCTCCTGTGTTATAATTATGAGACACTACAGTCTGCTCCACCTGTGTTATAATTATGAGACACTACAGTCTGCTCCTCCTGTGTTATAATTATGAGACACTACAGTCTGCTCCTCCTGTGTTATAATTATGAGACACTACAGTCTGCTCCTCCTGTATTATAATTATGTGACACCACAGTCTGCTCCTCATGTTGTATAATTATGGGACACTACAGTCTGCTCCACCTGCGTTATAATTATGAGACACTACAGTCTGCTCCTCCTGTTATAATTATGAGACACTACAGTCTGCTCCACCTGCGTTTTAATTATGAGACACTACAGTCTGCTCCTCCTTTTATAATTATGAGACACTACAGTCTGCTCCTCCAGTTGTATAATTATGAGACACTGCAGTCTGCTCCTCCTGTATTATAATTATGAGACACTACAGTCTGCTCCTCCTGTGTTATAATTATGAGACACTACAGTCTGCTCCACCTGTTATAATTATGAGACACTACAGTCTGCTCCACCTGTGATATAATTATGAGACACTACAGTCTGCTCCTCCTGTATTATCATTATGAGACACTACAGTCTGCTCCTCCTGTATTATAATTATGAGACACTACAGTCTGCTCCTCCTGTGTTATAATTATGAGACACTACAGTCTGCTCCACCTGTTATAATTATGAGACACTACAGTCTGCTCCACCTGTGATATAATTATGAGACACTACAGTCTGCTCCTCCTGTATTATAATTATGAGACACTACAGTCTTCTCCTCCTGTTATATAATTATGAGACACTACAGTCTGCTCCTGTATTATAATTATGAGACACTACAGTCTGCTCATCCTGTGTTATAACTATGAGACACTACAGTCTGCTCCATCAGTGTTATAATTATGAGACACTACAGTCTGCTCCTCCTGTGTTATAATTATGAGACACTACAGTCTGCTCCTCCTGTGCTATAATTATGAGACACTACAGTCTGCTCCTCCTGTGCTATAATTATGAGACACTACAGTCTGCTCCTCCTGTGTTATAATTATGAGACACTACAGTCTGCTCCTCCTGTATTACAAATATGAGACACTTCAGTCTGCTCCTACTGTGTTATAATTATGAGACACTACAGTCTGCTACTCCTGTGTTATAATTATGAGACACTACAGTCTGCTCCTCCTGTGCTATAATTATGAGACACTACAGTCTGCTCCTCCTGTGCTATAATTTTGAGACACTACAGTCTGCTCCTATTGTGCTATAATTATGAGACACTACAGTCTGCTCCTCCTGTTATAATTATGAGACACTACAGTCTGCTCCACCTGTGTTATAATTATGAGACACTACAGTCTGCTCCTCCAGTTGTATAATTATAAGACACTACAGTCTGCTCCACCTGTGTTATAACTATGAAACACTACAGTCTGCTCCACCTGTGTTATAATTATGAGACACCACAGTCTGCTCCACCTGTGTTATAATTATGAGACACCACAGTCTGCTCCTCCTGTATTATAATTATGAGACACCACAGTCTGCTCCTCCTGTATTATAATTATGAGACACTACAGTCTGCTCCTCCTGTGTTATAATTATGAGACACTACAGTCTGCTCCGCCTGTGTTATAATTATGAGACACTACAGTCTGCTCCTCCTTTATTATAATTATGAGACACTGCAGTCTTCTCCTCCTGTGATATAATTATGAGACACTACAGTCTGTTCCTCCTGTGTTATAACTATGAGACACTACAGTCTGCTCCGCCTGTATTATAATTATGAGACACTACAGTCTGCTCCTCCTGTATTATAATTATGAGACACTACAGTCTGCTCCACCTGTGTTATAATTGTGAGACATTACAGTCTGCTCCTCCTGTATTATAATTATTAGACACTACAGTCTGCTCCACCTGTGTTATAATTATGAGACACTACAGTCTGCTCCTCCAGTTGTATAATTATGAGACACTACAGTCTGCTCCTCCTGTGCTATAATTTTGAGACACTACAGTCTGCTCCTATTGTGCTATAATTATGAGACACTACAGTCTGCTCCTCCTGTTATAATTATGAGACACTACAGTCTGCTCCTCCTGTATTATAATTATGAGACACTACAGTCTGCTCCTATTGTGCTATAATTATGAGACACTACAGTCTGCTCCACCTGTGTTATAATTATGAGACACTACAGTCTTCTCCTCCTATGTTATAATTATGAGACACTACAGTCTGCTCCTCCTGTGTTATAATTATGAGACACTACAGTCTGCTCCTCCTGTGTTATAATTATGAGACACTACAGTCTGCTCCACCTGTGTTATAATTATGAGACACTACAGTCTGCTTCTCCTTTATTATAATTATGAGACACTACAGTCTGCTCCACCTGTGTTATAATTATGAGACACTACAGTCTGCTCCTCCTGTATTATAATTATGGGACACTACAGTCTGCTCCACCTGCGTTATAATTATGAGACACTACAGTCTGCTCCTCCTGTTATAATTATGAGACACTACAGTCTGCTCCACCTGCGTTTTAATTATGAGACACTACAGTCTGCTCCTCCTGTTATAATTATGAGACACTACAGTCTGCTCCTCCAGTTGTATAATTATGAGACACTGCAGTCTGCTCCTCCTGTATTATAATTATGAGACACTACAGTCTGCTCCTCCTGTGTTATAATTATGAGACACTACAGTCTGCTCCACCTGTTATAATTATGAGACACTACAGTCTGCTCCACCTGTGATATAATTATGAGACACTACAGTCTGCTCCTCCTGTATTATAATTATGAGACACTACAGTCTTCTCCTCCTGTTATATAATTATGAGACACTACAGTCTGCTCCTCCTGTATTATAATTATGAGACACTACAGTCTGCTCCTCCTGTGTTATAACTATGAGACACTACAGTCTGCTCCACTTGTGTTATAATTATGAGACACTACAGTCTGCTCCTCCTGTATTATAATTATGAGACACTACAGTCTGCTCCTCCTGTGTTATAATTATGAGACACTACAGTCTGCTCCTCCTGTGTTATAATTATGAGACACCACAGTCTGCTCCTCATGTTGTATAATTATGGGACACTACAGTCTGCTCCACCTGTATTATAATTATGAGACACTACAGTCTGCTCCTCCTGTATTATAATTATGAGACACTACAGTCTGCTCCTCCTGTTATAATTATGAGACACTACAGTCTGCTCCACCTGCGTTTTAATTATGAGACACTACAGTCTGCTCCTCCTGTTATAATTATGAGACACTACAGTCTGCTCCTCCAGTTGTATAATTATGAGACACTGCAGTCTGCTCCTCCTGTATTATAATTATGAGACACTACAGTCTGCTCCTCCTGTGTTATAATTATGAGACACTACAGTCTGCTCCACCTGTTATAATTATGAGACACTACAGTCTGCTCCACCTGTGATATAATTATGAGACACTACAGTCTGCTCCTCCTGTATTATCATTATGAGACACTACAGTCTGCTCCTCCTGTATTATAATTATGAGACACTACAGTCTGCTCCTCCTGTGTTATAATTATGAGACACTACAGTCTGCTCCACCTGTTATAATTATGAGACACTACAGTCTGCTCCACCTGTGATATAATTATGAGACACTACAGTCTGCTCCTCCTGTATTATAATTATGAGACACTACAGTCTTCTCCTCCTGTTATATAATTATGAGACACTACAGTCTGCTCCTCCTGTATTATAATTATGAGACACTACAGTCTGCTCCTCCTGTGTTATAACTATGAGACACTACAGTCTGCTCCACTTGTGTTATAATTATGAGACACTACAGTCTGCTCCTCCTGTATTATAATTATGAGACACTACAGTCTGCTCCTACTGTGTTATAATTATGAGACACTACAGTCTGCTCCTCCTGTGCTATAATTATGAGACACTACAGTCTGCTCCTCCTGTGTTATAATTATGAGACACTACAGTCTGCTCCACTTGTGTTATTATTATGAGACACTACAGTCTGCTCCTCCTGTGTTATAATTATGAGACACTACAGTCTGCTTCTCCTTTATTATAATTATGAGACACTACAGTCTGCTCCACCTGTGTTATAATTATGAGACACTACAGTCTGCTCCTCCTGTATTATAATTATGAGACACTACAGTCTGCTCCTCCAGTTGTATAATTATGAGACACTACAGTCTGCTCCACCTGTGTTATATTTATGAGACAATACAGTCTGCTCCTCCTGTGTTATATTTATGAGACACTACAGTCTGCTCCTCCTGTGTTATAATTATGAGACACTACAGTCTGCATCTCCTGTGTTATATTTATGAGACACTACAGTCTGCTCCTCCTGTGTTATAACTATGAGACACTACAGTCTGCTCCTCCTGTGTTATATTTATGAGACACTACAGTCTGCTCCTCCTTTATTATAATTATGAGACACTACAGTCTGCTCCTCCTGTGTTATAATTATGAGACACTACAGTCTGCTCCTCCTGTTATAATTATGAGACACTACAGTCTGTTCCACCTGTGTTATAATTATGAGACACTACAGTCTTCTCCTCCTGTGATATAATTATGAGACACTACAGTCTGCTCCTCCTGTATTATAATTATGAGACACTACAGTCTTCTCCACCTGTGTTATAATTATGAGACACTACAGTCTGCTTCTCCAGTGTTATAATTATGAGACACTACAGTCTGCTCCACCTGCGTTTTAATTATGAGACACTACAATCTGCTCCTCCTGTTATAATTATGAGACACTACAGTCTGCTCCTCCAGTTGTATAATTATGAGACACTGCAGTCTGCTCCTCCTGTATTATAATTATGAGACACTACAGTCTGCTCCTCCTGTGTTATAATTATGAGACACTACAGTCTGCTCCACCTGTTATAATTATGAGACACTACAGTCTGCTCCACCTGTGATATAATTATGAGACACTACAGTCTGCTCCTCCTGTATTATCATTATGAGACACTACAGTCTGCTCCTCCTGTATTATAATTATGAGACACTACAGTCTGCTCCTCCTGTGTTATAATTATGAGACACTACAGTCTGCTCCACCTGTTATAATTATGAGACACTACAGTCTGCTCCACCTGTGATATAATTATGAGACACTACAGTCTGCTCCTCCTGTATTATAATTATGAGACACTACAGTCTTCTCCTCCTGTTATATAATTATGAGACACTACAGTCTGCTCCTGTATTATAATTATGAGACACTACAGTCTGCTCATCCTGTGTTATAACTATGAGACACTACAGTCTGCTCCACTTGTGTTATAATTATGAGACACTACAGTCTGCTCCTCCTGTATTATAATTATGAGACACTACAGTCTGCTCCTACTGTGTTATAATTATGAGACACTACAGTCTGCTCCTCCTGTGCTATAATTATGAGACACTACAGTCTGCTCCTCCTGTATTATAATTATGAGACACTACAGTCTGCTCCACCTGTGTTATAATTATGAGACACTACAGTCTGCTCCTCCTGTGTTATAATTATGAGACACTACAGTCTGCTCCTCCAGTTGTATAATTATGAGACACTACAGTCTGCTCCACTTGTGTTATATTTATGAGACAATACAGTCTGCTCCTCCTGAGTTATATTTATGAGACAATACAGTCTTCTCCTCCTGTGTTATAATTATGAGACACTACAGTCTGCTCCTCCTGTGTTATAATTATGAGACACTACAGTCTGCTCCTCCTGTGTTATATTTATGAGACACTACAGTCTGCTCCACCTGTGTTATAATTATGAGACACTACAGTCTGCTCCATCTGTGTTATAATTATGAGACACTACAGTCTGCTCCATCAGTGTTATAATTATGAGACACTACAGTCTGCTCCTCCTGTGTTATAATTATGAGACACTACAGTCTGCTCCTCCTGTACTATAATTATGAGACACTAAAGTCTGCTCCTCCTGTGCTATAATTATGAGACACTACAGTCTGCTCCTCCTGTGTTATAATTATGAGACACTACAGTCTGCTCCTCCTGTATTACAAATATGAGACACTTCAGTCTGCTCCTACTGTGTTATAATTATGAGACACTACAGTCTGCTACTCCTGTGTTATAATTATGAGACACTACAGTCTGCTCCTCCTGTGCTATAATTATGAGACACTACAGTCTGCTCCACCTGTGTTATAATTATGAGACACTACAGTCTGCTCCTCCAGTTGTATAATTATAAGACACTACAGTCTGCTCCACCTGTGTTATAACTATGAGACACTACAGTCTGCTCCTCCTGTGTTATAACTATGAAACACTACAGTCTGCTCCACCTGTGTTATAATTATGAGACACTACAGTCTGCTCCACCTGTGTTATAATTATGAGACACCACAGTCTGCTCCTCCTGTATTATAATTATGAGACACCACAGTCTGCTCCTCCTGTATTATAATTATGAGACACTACAGTCTGCTCCTCCTGTGTTATAATTATGAGACACTACAGTCTGCTCCGCCTGTGTTATAATTATGAGACACTACAGTCTGCTCCTCCTTTATTATAATTATGAGACACTGCAGTCTTCTCCTCCTGTGATATAATTATGAGACACTACGGTCTGCTCCTCCTGTGTTATAACTATGAGACACTACAGTCTGCTCCGCCTGTATTATAATTATGAGACACTACAGTCTGCTCCTCCTGTATTATAATTATGAGACACTACAGTCTGCTCCATCTGTGTTATAATTATGAGACACTACAGTCTGCTCCATCAGTGTTATAATTATGAGACACTACAGTCTGCTCCTCCTGTGTTATAATTATGAGACACTACAGTCTGCTCCTCCTGTGCTATAATTATGAGACACTACAGTCTGCTCCTCCTGTGCTATAATTATGAGACACTACAGTCTGCTCCTCCTGTGTTATAATTATGAGACACTACAGTCTGCTCCTCCTGTATTACAAATATGAGACACTTCAGTCTGCTCCTACTGTTATAATTATGAGACACTACAGTCTGCTACTCCTGTGTTATAATTATGAGACACTACAGTCTGCTCCTTCTGTGCTATAATTATGAGACACTACAGTCTGCTCCTCCTGTGCTATAATTTTGAGACACTACAGTCTGCTCCTATTGTGCTATAATTATGAGACACTACAGTCTGCTCCTCCTGTTATAATTATGAGACACTACAGTCTGCTCCACCTGTGTTATAATTATGAGACACTACAGTCTGCTCCTCCAGTTGTATAATTATAAGACACTACAGTCTGCTCCACCTGTGTTATAACTATGAGACACTACAGTCTGCTCCTCCTGTGTTATAACTATGAAACACTACAGTCTGCTCCACCTGTGTTATAATTATGAGACACCACAGTCTGCTCCTCCTGTATTATAATTATGAGACACCACAGTCTGCTCCTCCTGTATTATAATTATGAGACACTACAGTCTGCTCCTCCTGTGTTATAATTATGAGACACTACAGTCTGCTCCGCCTGTGTTATAATTATGAGACACTACAGTCTGCTCCTCCTTTATTATAATTATGAGACACTGCAGTCTTCTCCTCCTGTGATATAATTATGAGACACTACAGTCTGTTCCTCCTGTGTTATAACTATGAGACACTACAGTCTGCTCCGCCTGTATTATAATTATGAGACACTACAGTCTGCTCCTCCTGTATTATAATTATGAGACACTACAGTCTGCTCCACCTGTGTTATAATTGTGAGACATTACAGTCTGCTCCTCCTGTATTATAATTATTAGACACTACAGTCTGCTCCACCTGTGTTATAATTATGAGACACTACAGTCTGCTCCTCCAGTTGTATAATTATGAGACACTACAGTCTGCTCCTCCTGTGCTATAATTTTGAGACACTACAGTCTGCTCCTATTGTGCTATAATTATGAGACACTACAGTCTGCTCCTCCTGTTATAATTATGAGACACTACAGTCTGCTCCTCCTGTGTAATAATTATGAGACACTACAGTCTGCTCCTCCTGTATTATAATTATGAGACACTACAGTCTGCTCCTATTGTGCTATAATTATGAGACACTACAGTCTGCTCCACCTGTGTTATAATTATGAGACACTACAGTCTTCTCCTCCTATGTTATAATTATGAGACACTACAGTCTGCTCCTCCTGTGTTATAATTATGAGACACTACAGTCTGCTCCTCCTGTGTTATAATTATGAGACACTACAGTCTGCTCCACCTGTGTTATAATTATGAGACACTACAGTCTGCTTCTCCTTTATTATAAATATGAGACACTACAGTCTGCTCCACCTGTGTTATAATTATGAGACACTACAGTCTGCTCCTCCTGTATTATAATTATGAGACACTACAGTCTGCTCCTCCTGTTATAATTATGAGACACTACAGTCTGCTCCTCCTGTGTAATAATTATGAGACACTACAGTCTGCTCCTCCTGTATTATAATTATGAGACACTACAGTCTGCTCCTATTGTGCTATAATTATGAGACACTACAGTCTGCTCCACCTGTGTTATAATTATGAGACACTACAGTCTTCTCCTCCTATGTTATAATTATGAGACACTACAGTCTGCTCCTCCTGTGTTATAATTATGAGACACTACAGTCTGCTCCTCCTGTGTTATAATTATGAGACACTACAGTCTGCTCCACCTGTGTTATAATTATGAGACACTACAGTCTGCTTCTCCTTTATTATAATTATGAGACACTACAGTCTGCTCCACCTGTGTTATAATTATGAGACACTACAGTCTGCTCCTCCTGTATTATAATTATGGGAAACTACAGTCTGCTCCACCTGCGTTATAATTATGAGACACTACAGTCTGCTCCTCCTGTTATAATTATGAGACACTACAGTCTGCTCCACCTGCGTTTTAATTATGAGACACTACAGTCTGCTCCTCCTGTTATAATTATGAGACACTACAGTCTGCTCCTCCAGTTGTATAATTATGAGACACTGCAGTCTGCTCCTCCTGTATTATAATTATGAGACACTACAGTCTGCTCCTCCTGTGTTATAATTATGAGACACTACAGTCTGCTCCACCTGTTATAATTATGAGACACTACAGTCTGCTCCACCTGTGATATAATTATGAGACACTACAGTCTGCTCCTCCTGTATTATAATTATGAGACACTACAGTCTTCTCCTCCTGTTATATAATTATGAGACACTACAGTCTGCTCCTCCTGTATTATAATTATGAGACACTACAGTCTGCTCCTCCTGTGTTATAACTATGAGACACTACAGTCTGCTCCACTTGTGTTATAATTATGAGACACTACAGTCTGCTCCTCCTGTATTATAATTATGAGACACTACAGTCTGCTCCTCCTGTGTTATAATTATGAGACACTACAGTCTGCTCCTCCTGTGTTATAATTATGAGACACCACAGTCTGCTCCTCATGTTGTATAATTATGGGACACTACAGTCTGCTCCACCTGTATTATAATTATGAGACACTACAGTCTGCTCCTCCTGTATTATAATTATGAGACACTACAGTCTGCTCCTCCTGTTATAATTATGAGACACTACAGTCTGCTCCACCTGCGTTTTAATTATGAGACACTACAGTCTGCTCCTCCTGTTATAATTATGAGACACTACAGTCTGCTCCTCCAGTTGTATAATTATGAGACACTGCAGTCTGCTCCTCCTGTATTATAATTATGAGACACTACAGTCTGCTCCTCCTGTGTTATAATTATGAGACACTACAGTCTGCTCCACCTGTTATAATTATGAGACACTACAGTCTGCTCCACCTGTGATATAATTATGAGACACTACAGTCTGCTCCTCCTGTATTATCATTATGAGACACTACAGTCTGCTCCTCCTGTATTATAATTATGAGACACTACAGTCTGCTCCTCCTGTGTTATAATTATGAGACACTACAGTCTGCTCCACCTGTTATAATTATGAGACACTACAGTCTGCTCCACCTGTGATATAATTATGAGACACTACAGTCTGCTCCTCCTGTATTATAATTATGAGACACTACAGTCTTCTCCTCCTGTTATATAATTATGAGACACTACAGTCTGCTCCTCCTGTATTATAATTATGAGACACTACAGTCTGCTCCTCCTGTGTTATAACTATGAGACACTACAGTCTGCTCCACTTGTGTTATAATTATGAGACACTACAGTCTGCTCCTCCTGTATTATAATTATGAGACACTACAGTCTGCTCCTACTGTGTTATAATTATGAGACACTACAGTCTGCTCCTCCTGTGCTATAATTATGAGACACTACAGTCTGCTCCTCCTGTGTTATAATTATGAGACACTACAGTCTGCTCCACTTGTGTTATTATTATGAGACACTACAGTCTGCTCCTCCTGTGTTATAATTATGAGACACTACAGTCTGCTTCTCCTTTATTATAATTATGAGACACTACAGTCTGCTCCACCTGTGTTATAATTATGAGACACTACAGTCTGCTCCTCCTGTATTATAATTATGAGACACTACAGTCTGCTCCTCCAGTTGTATAATTATGAGACACTACAGTCTGCTCCACCTGTGTTATATTTATGAGACAATACAGTCTGCTCCTCCTGTGTTATATTTATGAGACACTACAGTCTGCTCCTCCTGTGTTATAATTATGAGACACTACAGTCTGCATCTCCTGTGTTATATTTATGAGACACTACAGTCTGCTCCTCCTGTGTTATAACTATGAGACACTACAGTCTGCTCCTCCTGTGTTATATTTATGAGACACTACAGTCTGCTCCTCCTTTATTATAATTATGAGACACTACAGTCTGCTCCTCCTGTGTTATAATTATGAGACACTACAGTCTGCTCCTCCTGTTATAATTATGAGACACTACAGTCTGTTCCACCTGTGTTATAATTATGAGACACTACAGTCTTCTCCTCCTGTGATATAATTATGAGACACTACAGTCTGCTCCTCCTGTATTATAATTATGAGACACTACAGTCTTCTCCACCTGTGTTATAATTATGAGACACTACAGTCTGCTTCTCCAGTGTTATAATTATGAGACACTACAGTCTGCTCCACCTGCGTTTTAATTATGAGACACTACAATCTGCTCCTCCTGTTATAATTATGAGACACTACAGTCTGCTCCTCCAGTTGTATAATTATGAGACACTGCAGTCTGCTCCTCCTGTATTATAATTATGAGACACTACAGTCTGCTCCTCCTGTGTTATAATTATGAGACACTACAGTCTGCTCCACCTGTTATAATTATGAGACACTACAGTCTGCTCCACCTGTGATATAATTATGAGACACTACAGTCTGCTCCTCCTGTATTATCATTATGAGACACTACAGTCTGCTCCTCCTGTATTATAATTATGAGACACTACAGTCTGCTCCTCCTGTGTTATAATTATGAGACACTACAGTCTGCTCCACCTGTTATAATTATGAGACACTACAGTCTGCTCCACCTGTGATATAATTATGAGACACTACAGTCTGCTCCTCCTGTATTATAATTATGAGACACTACAGTCTTCTCCTCCTGTTATATAATTATGAGACACTACAGTCTGCTCCTGTATTATAATTATGAGACACTACAGTCTGCTCATCCTGTGTTATAACTATGAGACACTACAGTCTGCTCCACTTGTGTTATAATTATGAGACACTACAGTCTGCTCCTCCTGTATTATAATTATGAGACACTACAGTCTGCTCCTACTGTGTTATAATTATGAGACACTACAGTCTGCTCCTCCTGTGCTATAATTATGAGACACTACAGTCTGCTCCTCCTGTATTATAATTATGAGACACTACAGTCTGCTCCACTTGTGTTATTATTATGAGACACTACAGTCTGCTCCTCCTGTGCTATAATTATGAGACACTACAGTCTGCTCCTCCTGTATTATAATTATGAGACACTACAGTCTGCTCCACCTGTGTTATAATTATGAGACACTACAGTCTGCTCCTCCTGTGTTATAATTATGAGACACTACAGTCTGCTCCTCCAGTTGTATAATTATGAGACACTACAGTCTGCTCCACCTGTGTTATATTTATGAGACAATACAGTCTGCTCCTCCTGAGTTATATTTATGAGACAATACAGTCTTCTCCTCCTGTGTTATAATTATGAGACACTACAGTCTGCTCCTCCTGTGTTATAATTATGAGACACTACAGTCTGCTCCTCCTGTGTTATATTTATGAGACACTACAGTCTGCTCCACCTGTGTTATAATTATGAGACACTACAGTCTGCTCCATCTGTGTTATAATTATGAGACACTACAGTCTGCTCCATCAGTGTTATAATTATGAGACACTACAGTCTGCTCCTCCTGTGTTATAATTATGAGACACTACAGTCTGCTCCTCCTGTGCTATAATTATGAGACACTACAGTCTGCTCCTCCTGTGCTATAATTATGAGACACTACAGTCTGCTCCTCCTGTGTTATAATTATGAGACACTACAGTCTGCTCCTCCTGTATTACAAATATGAGACACTTCAGTCTGCTCCTACTGTGTTATAATTATGAGACACTACAGTCTGCTACTCCTGTGTTATAATTATGAGACACTACAGTCTGCTCCTCCTGTGCTATAATTATGAGACACTACAGTCTGCTCCACCTGTGTTATAATTATGAGACACTACAGTCTGCTCCTCCAGTTGTATAATTATAAGACACTACAGTCTGCTCCACCTGTGTTATAACTATGAGACACTACAGTCTGCTCCTCCTGTGTTATAACTATGAAACACTAGTCTGCTCCACCTGTGTTATAATTATGAGACACTACAGTCTGCTCCACCTGTGTTATAATTATGAGACACCACAGTCTGCTCCTCCTGTATTATAATTATGAGACACCGCAGTCTGCTCCTCCTGTATTATAATTATGAGACACTACAGTCTGCTCCTCCTGTGTTATAATTATGAGACACTACAGTCTGCTCCGCCTGTGTTATAATTATGAGACACTACAGTCTGCTCCTCCTTTATTATAATTATGAGACACTGCAGTCTTCTCCTCCTGTGATATAATTATGAGACACTACGGTCTGCTCCTCCTGTGTTATAACTATGAGACACTACAGTCTGCTCCGCCTGTATTATAATTATGAGACACTACAGTCTGCTCCTCCTGTATTATAATTATGAGACACTACAGTCTGCTCCACCTGTGTTATAATTGTGAGACATTACAGTCTGCTCCTCCTGTATTATAATTATTAGACACTACAGTCTGCTCCACCTGTGTTATAATTATGAGACACTACAGTCTGCTCCTCCAGTTGTATAATTATGAGACACTACAGTCTGCTCCTCCTGTGCTATAATTATGAGACACTACAGTCTGCTCCTATTGTGCTATAATTATGAGACACTACAGTCTGCTCCTCCTGTTATAATTATGAGACACTACAGTCTGCTCCTCCTGTGTAATAATTATGAGACACTACAGTCTGCTCCTCCTGTATTATAATTATGAGACACTACAGTCTGCTCCTATTGTGCTATAATTATGAGACACTACAGTCTGCTCCACCTGTGTTATAATTATGAGACACTACAGTCTTCTCCTCCTATGTTATAATTATGAGACACTACAGTCTGCTCCTCCTGTGTTATAATTATGAGACACTACAGTCTGCTCCTCCTGTGTTATAATTATGAGACACTACAGTCTGCTCCACCTGTGTTATAATTATGAGACACCACAGTCTGCTCCTCATGTTGTATAATTATGGGACACTACAGTCTGCTCCACCTGCGTTATAATTATGAGACACTACAGTCTGCTCCTCCTGTTATAATTATGAGACACTACAGTCTGCTCCTCCAGTTGTATAATTATGAGACACTGCAGTCTGCTCCTCCTGTATTATAATTATGAGACACTACAGTCTGCTCCTCCTGTGTTATAATTATGAGACACTACAGTCTGCTCCACCTGTTATAATTATGAGACACTACAGTCTGCTCCACCTGTGATATAATTATGAGACACTACAGTCTGCTCCTCCTGTATTATAATTATGAGACACTACAGTCTTCTCCTCCTGTTATATAATTATGAGACACTACAGTCTGCTCCTCCTGTATTATAATTATGAGACACTACAGTCTGCTCCTCCTGTGTTATAACTATGAGACACTACAGTCTGCTCCACTTGTGTTATAATTATGAGACACTACAGTCTGCTCCTCCTGTATTATAATTATGAGACACTACAGTCTGCTCCTCCTGTGTTATAATTATGAGACACTACAGTCTGCTCCTCCTGTGTTATAATTATGAGACACCACAGTCTGCTCCTCATGTTGTATAATTATGGGACACTACAGTCTGCTCCACCTGCGTTATAATTATGAGACACTACAGTCTGCTCCTCCTGTTATAATTATGAGACACTACAGTCTGCTCCACCTGCGTTTTAATTATGAGACACTACAGTCTGCTCCTCCTGTTATAATTATGAGACACTACAGTCTGCTCCTCCAGTTGTATAATTATGAGACACTGCAGTCTGCTCCTCCTGTATTATAATTATGAGACACTACAGTCTGCTCCTCCTGTGTTATAATTATGAGACACTACAGTCTGCTCCACCTGTTATAATTATGAGACACTACAGTCTGCTCCACCTGTGATATAATTATGAGACACTACAGTCTGCTCCTCCTGTATTATCATTATGAGACACTACAGTCTGCTCCTCCTGTATTATAATTATGAGACACTACAGTCTGCTCCTCCTGTGTTATAATTATGAGACACTACAGTCTGCTCCACCTGTTATAATTATGAGACACTACAGTCTGCTCCACCTGTGATATAATTATGAGACACTACAGTCTGCTCCTCCTGTATTATAATTATGAGACACTACAGTCTTCTCCTCCTGTTATATAATTATGAGACACTACAGTCTGCTCCTCCTGTATTATAATTATGAGACACTACAGTCTGCTCCTCCTGTGTTATAACTATGAGACACTACAGTCTGCTCCACTTGTGTTATAATTATGAGACACTACAGTCTGCTCCTCCTGTATTATAATTATGAGACACTACAGTCTGCTCCTACTGTGTTATAATTATGAGACACTACAGTCTGCTCCTCCTGTGCTATAATTATGAGACACTACAGTCTGCTCCTCCTGTGCTATAATTATGAGACACTACAGTCTGCTCCTCCTGTGTTATAACTATGAGGCACTACAGTCTGCTCCACCTGTGTTATAATTATGAGACACTACAGTCTGCTCCACCTGTGTTATAATTATGAGACACTACAGTCTTCTCCTCCTGTGCTATAATTATGAGACACTACAGTCTGCTCCTCCTGTGTTATAATTATGAGACACTACAGTCTGCTCCACTTGTGTTATTATTATGAGACACTACAGTCTGCTCCTCCTGTGTTATAATTATGAGACACTACAGTCTGCTCCTCCTGTGTTATAATTATGAGACACTACAGTCTGCTCCTCCTTTATTATAATTATGAGACACTACAGTCTGCTCCACCTGTGTTATAATTATGAGACACTACAGTCTGCTCCTCCTGTATTATAATTATGAGACACTACAGTCTGCTCCTCCAGTTGTATAATTATGAGACACTACAGTCTGCTCCACCTGTGTTATATTTATGAGACAATACAGTCTGCTCCTCCTGTGTTATATTTATGAGACACTACAGTCTGCTCCTCCTGTGTTATAATTATGAGACACTACAGTCTGCTCCTCCTGTGTTATATTTATGAGACACTACAGTCTGCTCCTCCTGTGTTATAACTATGAGACACTACAGTCTGCTCCTCCTGTGTTATATTTATGAGACACTACAGTCTGCTCCTCCTTTATTATAATTATGAGACACTACAGTCTGCTCCTCCTGTGTTATAATTATGAGACACTACAGTCTGCTCCTCCTGTTATAATTATGAGACACTACAGTCTGTTCCACCTGTGTTATAATTATGAGACACTACAGTCTTCTCCTCCTGTGATATAATTATGAGACACTACAGTCTGCTCCTCCTGTATTATAATTATGAGACACTACAGTCTTCTCCACCTGTGTTATAATTATGAGACACTACAGTCTGCTTCTCCAGTGTTATAATTATGAGACACTACAGTCTGCTCCTCCAGTTGTATAATTATGAGACACTACAGTCTGCTCCTCCTGTATTATAATTATGAGACACTACAGTCTGCTCCTCTTGTGTTATAATTATGAGACACTACAGTCTTCTCCTCCTGTGCTATAATTATGAGACACTACAGTCTGCTCCTCCTGTGTTATAATTATGAGACACTACAGTCTGCTCCACCTGTGTTATTATTATGAGACACTACAGTCTGCTCCTCCTGTGTTATAATTATGAGACACTACAGTCTGCTCCACCTGTGTTATAATTATGAGACACTACAGTCTGCTCCTCCTGTGTTATAATTATGAGACACTACAGTCTGCTCCACCTGTGTTATAATTATGAGACACTACAGTCTGCTCCTCCTGTATTATAATTATGAGACACTACAGTCTGCTCCTCCTGTATTATAATTATGAGACACTACAGTCTGCTCCTCCAGTTGTATAATTATGAGACACTACCGTCTGCTCCTCCTGTGTTATAATTATGAGACACTACAGTCTGCTCCACCTGTGTTATAATTATGAGACACTACAGTCTGCTCCTCCTGTGTTATAATTATGAGGCACTACAGTCTGCTCCTCCTGTGTTATAATTATGAGACACCACAGTCTGCTCCACCTGTGTTATAATTATGAGACACTACAGTCTGCTCCACCTGTGCTATAATTATGAGACACTACAGTCTGCTCCTCCTGTGTTATAATTATGTGACACCACAGTCTGCTCCTCATGTTGTATAATTATGGGACACTACAGTCTGCTCCACCTGCGTTATAATTATGAGACACTACAGTCTGCTCCTCCTGTTATAATTATGAGACACTACAGTCTGCTCCACCTGCGTTTTAATTATGAGACACTACAGTCTGCTCCTCCTGTTATAATTATGAGACACTACAGTCTGCTCCTCCAGTTGTATAATTATGAGACACTGCAGTCTGCTCCTCCTGTATTATAATTATGAGACACTACAGTCTGCTCCACCTGTTATAATTATGAGACACTACAGTCTGCTCCACCTGTGATATAATTATGAGACACTACAGTCTGCTCCTCCTGTGTTATAATTATGAGACACTACAGTCTGCTCCACCTGTTATAATTATGAGACACTACAGTCTGCTCCACCTGTGATATAATTATGAGACACTACAGTCTGCTCCTCCTGTATTATCATTATGAGACACTACAGTCTGCTCCTCCTGTATTATAATTATGAGACACTACAGTCTGCTCCTCCTGTGTTATAATTATGAGACACTACAGTCTGCTCCACCTGTTATAATTATGAGACACTACAGTCTGCTCCACCTGTGATATAATTATGAGACACTACAGTCTGCTCCTCCTGTATTATAATTATGAGACACTACAGTCTTCTCCTCCTGATATATAATTATGAGACACTACAGTCTGCTCCTGTATTATAATTATGAGACACTACAGTCTGCTCATCCTGTGTTATAACTATGAGACACTACAGTCTGCTCCACTTGTGTTATAATTATGAGACACTACAGTCTGCTCCTCCTGTATTATAATTATGAGACACTACAGTCTGCTCCTACTGTGTTATAATTATGAGACACTACAGTCTTCTCCTCCTGTGTTATAATTATGAAACACTACAGTCTGCTCCTCCTGTATTATAATTATGAGACACTACAGTCTTCTCCTCCTGTGTTATAATTATGAGACACTACAGTCTGCTCCTCCTGTGCTATAATTATGAGACACTACAGTCTGCTCCTCCTGTATTATAATTATGAGACACTACAGTCTGCTCCACTTGTATTATTATTATGAGACACTACAGTCTGCTCCTCCTGTGCTATAATTATGAGACACTACAGTCTGCTCCTCCTGTATTATAATTATGAGACACTACAGTCTGCTCCACCTGTGTTATAATTATGAGACACTACAGTCTGCTCCTCCTGTGTTATAATTATGAGACACT
Organism: Leptodactylus fuscus; assembly: GCF_031893055.1. NCBI lineage: Eukaryota > Metazoa > Chordata > Amphibia > Anura > Leptodactylidae > Leptodactylus > Leptodactylus fuscus. The sequence goes on from NW_027441001.1 coordinate 53,957, forward strand.
ACAGTCTGCTCCTCCAGTTGTATAATTATGAGACACTACAGTCTGCTCCACCTGTGTTATATTTATGAGACAATACAGTCTGCTCCTCCTGAGTTATATTTATGAGACAATACAGTCTTCTCCTCCTGTGTTATAATTATGAGACACTACAGTCTGCTCCTCCTGTGTTATAATTATGAGACACTACAGTCTGCTCCTCCTGTGTTATATTTATGAGACACTACAGTCTGCTCCTCCTGTGTTATAATTATGAGACACTACAGTCTGTTCCTCCTTTATTATAATTATGAGACACTACAGTCTGCTCCACCTGCGTTATAATTATGAGACACTACAGTCTGCTCCTCCTGTGTTATAATTATGAGACACTACAGTCTGCTCCACCTGTGTAATAATTATGAGTCACTACAGTCTGCTCCTCCTGTATTATAATTATGAGACACTACAGTCTGCTCCTCCAGTTGTATAATTATGAGACACTACAGTCTGCCCCACCTGTGTTATAATTATGAGACACTACAGTCTGCTCCTCCTCTGTTATAATTATGAGACACTACAGTCTGCTCCTCCTCTGTTATAATTATGAGACACTACAGTCTGCTCCACCTGTTATAATTATGAGACACTACAGTCTGCTGCACCTGTGATATAATTATGAGACACTACAGTCTGCTCCTCCTGTATTATAATTATGAGACACTACAGTCTTCTCCTCCTGTTATATAATTATGAGACACTACAGTCTGCTCCTCCTGTATTATAATTATGAGACACTACAGTCTGCTCCTCCTGTGTTATAACTATGAGACACTACAGTCTGCTCCACTTGTGTTATAATTATGAGACACTACAGTCTGCTCCTCCTGTATTATAATTATGAGACACTACAGTCTGCTCCTACTGTGTTATAATTATGAGACACTACAGTCTGCTCCACCTGTGTTATAATTATGAGACACTACAGTCTGCTCCTCCTGTGTTATAATTATGAGACACTACAGTCTTCTCCTCCTGTGCTATAATTATGAGACACTACAGTCTGCTCCTCCTGTGTTATAATTATGAGACACTACAGTCTGCTCCACTTGTGTTATTATTATGAGACACTACAGTCTGCTCCTCCTGTGCTATAATTATGAGACACTACAGTCTGCTCCTCCTGTATTATAATTATGAGACACTTCAGTCTGCTACTCCTGTGTTATAATTATGAGACACTACAGTCTGCTCCTCCTGTATTATAATTATGAGACACTACAGTCTGCTCCTCCAGTTGTATAATTATGAGACACTACAGTCTGCTCCACCTGTGTTATAATTATGAGACACTACAGTCTGCTCCTCGTGTGCTATAATGATGTGAAACTACAGTCTGCTCCTCCTGTGTTATAATTATGAGACACTACAGTCTGCTCCACCTGTGTTATAATTATGAGACACTACAGTCTGCTCCTCCTGTTATAATTATGAGACACTACAGTCTGCTCCTCCTGTGTTATAATTATGAGACACTACAGTCTTCTCCTCCTGTGCTATAATTATGAGACACTACAGTCTGCTCCTCCTGAGTTATATTTATGAGACAATACAGTCTTCTCCTCCTGTGTTATAATTATGAGACACTACAGTCTGATCCTCCTGTGTTATAATTATGAGACACTACAGTCTGCTCCTCCTGTGTTATATTTATGAGACACTACAGTCTGCTCCTCCTGTGTTATAATTATGAGACACTACAGTCTGTTCCTCCTTTATTATAATTATGAGACACTACAGTCTGTTCCTCCTGTGTTATAATTATGAGACACTACAGTCTTCTCCTCCTGTGATATAATTATGAGACACTACAGTCTGCTCCTCCAGTTGTATAATTATGAGACACTACAGTCGGCTCCTCCTGTATTATAATTATGAGACACTACAGTCTGCTCCTCCAGTTGTATAATTATGAGACACTACAGTCTGCTCCACCTGTGTTATAATTATGAGACACTACAGTCTGCTCGATCTGTGTTATATTTATGAGACACTACAGTCTGCTCCTCCTGTGTTATAATTATGAGACACTACAGTCTGCTCCACCTGTGTTATAATTATGAGACACTACATTCTGCTCCTCCTGTTATAATTATGAGACACTACATTCTGCTCCTCCTGTAATAATTATGAGACACTACAGTCTGCTCCTCCTGTGTTATAATTATGAGACACTACAGTCTGCTCCACCTGTGTTATAATTATGAGACACTACAGTCTGCTCCTCCTGTGTTATAATTATGAGACACTACAGTCTGCTCCACCTGTGTTATAATTATGAGACACTACAGTCTGCTCCTCCTGTTATAATTATGAGACACTACAGTCTGCTCCTCCTGTTATAATTATGAGACACTACAGTCTGCTCCTCCTGTATTATAATTATGAGACACTACAGTCTGCTCCACCTGTGATATAATTATGAGACACTACAGTCTGCTCCTCTTGTGTTATAATTATGAGAAACTACAGTCTGCTCCACCTGTGTTATATTTATGAGACAATACAGTCTGCTCCTCCTGTGTTATATTTATGAGACAATACAGTCTTCTCCTCCTGTGTTATAATTATGAGACACTACAGTCTGCTCCTCCTGTGTTATAATTATGAGACACTACAGTCTGCTCCTCCTGTGTTATATTTATGAGACAATACAGTCTTCTCCTCCTGTGTTATAATTATGAGACACTACAGTCTGCTCCTCCTGTGTTATAATTATGAGACACTACAGTCTGCTCCTCCTGTGTTATATTTATGAGACACTACAGTCTGCTCCTCCTTTATAATAATTATGAGACACTACAGTCTTCTCCTCCTGTGATATAATTATGAGACACTACAGTCTGCTCCTCCTGTGTTATAACTATGAGACACTACAGTCTGCTCCTCCTGTATTATAATTATGAGACACTACAGTCTGCTCCTCCAGTTGTATAATTATGAGACACTACAGTCTGCTCCACCTGTGTTATATTTATGAGACAATACAGTCTGCTCCTCCTGAGTTATATTTATGAGACAATACAGTCTTCTCCTCCTGTGTTATAATTATGAGACACTACAGTCTGCTCCTCCTGTGTTATAATTATGAGACACTACAGTCTGCTCCTCCTGTGTTATATTTATGAGACACTACAGTCTGCTCCTCCTGTGTTATAATTATGAGACACTACAGTCTGTTCCTCCTTTATTATAATTATGAGACACTACAGTCTTCTCCTCCTGTGATATAATTATGAGACACTACAGTCTGCTCCTCCTGTGTTATAACTATGAGACACTACAGTCTGCTCCGCCTGTATTATAATTATGAGACACTACAGTCTGCTCCTCCTGTATTATAATTATGAGACACTACAGTCTGCTCCACCTGTGTTATATTTATGAGACACTACAGTCTGCTCCTCCTGTGCTATAATTATGAGACATTACAGTCTGCTCCACTTGTGTTATAATTATTAGACACTACAGTCTTCTCCTCCTGTGTTATAATTATGAGACACTACAGTCTGCTCCTCCTGTGTTATAATTATGAGACAATACAGTCTGCTCCACCTGTGTTGTATATTTATGAGACACTACAGTCTGCTCCTCCAGTTGTATAATTATGAGACACTACAGTCGGCTCCTCCTGTATTATAATTATGAGACACTACAGTCTGCTCCTCCAGTTGTATAATTATGAGACACTACAGTCTGCTCCACCTGTGTTATAATTATGAGACACTACAGTCTGCTCGATCTGTGTTTTATTTATGAGACACTACAGTCTGCTCCTCCTGTGTTATAATTATGAGACACTACAGTCTGCTCCACCTGTGTTATAATTATGAGACACTACATTCTGCTCCTCCTGTTATAATTATGAGACACTACATTCTGCTCCTCCTGTTATAATTATGAGACACTACAGTCTGCTCCTCCTGTGTTATAATTATGAGACACTACAGTCTGCTCCTCCTGTGTTATAATTATGAGACACTACAGTCTGCTCCACCTGTGTTATAATTATGAGACACTACAGTCTGCTCCTCCTGTGTTATAATTATGAGACACTACAGTCTGCTCCACCTGTGTTATAATTATGAGACACTACAGTCTGCTCCTTCTGTGTTATAATTATGAGACACTACAGTCTGCTCCTCCTGTGTTATATTTATGAGACACTACAGTCTGCTCCTCCTGTGTTATAATTATGAGACACTACAGTCTGCTCCTCCTGTGTTATATTTATGAGACACTACAGTCTGCTCCTCCTTTATAATAATTATGAGACACTACAGTCTTCTCCTCCTGTGATATAATTATGAGACACTACAGTCTGCTCCTCCTGTGTTATAACTATGAGACACTACAGTCTGCTCCGCCTGTATTATAATTATGAGAAACTACAGTCTGCTCCTCCTGTATTATAATTATGAGACACTACAGTCTGCTCCACCTGTGTTATAATTGTGAGACACTACAGTCTGTTCCACCTGTGTTATAATTATGAGACACTACAGTCTGCTTCACCTGTGTTATAATTATGAGACACTACAGTCTGCTCTTCCTGTTATAATTATGAGACACTACAGTCTGCTCCTCCAGTGTTTTAATTATGAGACACTACAGTCTGCTCCTCCTGTGTTATAATTATGAGACACTACAGTCTGCTCCACCTGTGTTATAATTATGAGACACTACAGTCTGCTCCTCCAGTTGTATAATTATGAGACACTACAGTCTGCTCCTCCTGTATTATAATTATGAGACACTACAGTCTGCTCCTCCAGTTGTATAATTATGAGACACTACAGTCTGCTCCTCCTGTGTTATAATTATGAGACACTACAGTCTGCTCCATCTGTGTTATTATTATGAGACACTACAGTCTGCTCCATCTGTGTTATAATTATGAGACACTACAGTCTGCTCCACCTGTGTTATAATTATGAGACACTACAGTCTGCTCCTCCTGTTATAATTATGAGACACTACAGTCTGCTCCACCTGTGTTATAATTATGAGACACTACAGTCTGCTCCACCTGTGTTATAATTATGAGACACTACAGTCTGCACCTCCTGTGTTATAATTATGAGACACCACAGTCTGCTCCTCCAGTTGTATAATTATGAGACACTACAGTCTGCTCCACCTGTGTTATAAATATGAGACACTACAGTCTGCTCCACCTGTGTTATAATTATGAGACACTACAGTCTGCTCCTCCAGTTGTATAATTATGAGACACTACAGTCTGCTCCTCCTGTGTAATAATTATGAGACACTACAGTCTGCTCCTCCTGTATTATAATTATGAGACACTACAGTCTGCTCCTATTGTGCTATAATTATGAGACACTACAGTCTGCTCCACCTGTGTTATAATTATGAGACACTACAGTCTGCTCCTCCTGTTATAATTATGAGACACTACAGTCTGCTCCTCCTGTGTAATAATTATGAGACACTACAGTCTGCTCCTTCTGTATTATAATTATGAGACACTACAGTCTGCTCCACCTGTGTTATAATTATGAGACACTACAGTCTTCTCCTCCTGTGTTATAATTATGAGACACTACAGTCTGTTCCTCCTGTGTTATAATTATGAGACACTACAGTCTGCTCCTCCTGTGTTATAATTATGAGACACTACAGTCTGCTCCACCTGCGTTATAATTATGAGACACTACAGTCTGCTCCTCCTGTGTTATAATTATGAGACACTACAGTCTGCTCCACCTGTGTAATAATTATGAGTCACTACAGTCTGCTCCTCCTGTATTATAATTATGAGACACTACAGTCTGCTCCTCCAGTTGTATAATTATGAGACACTACAGTCTGCTCCTCCAGTTGTATAATTATGAGACACTACAGTCTGCTCCTCCTGTGTTATAATTATGAGACACTACAGTCTGCTCCAACTGTGTTATAATTATGAGACACTACAGTCTGCTCCTCCTGTATTATAATTATGAGACACTACAGTCTGCTCCTCCTGTTATAATTATGAGACACTACAGTCTGCCCCACCTGTGTTATAATTATGAGACACTACAGTCTGCTCCTCCTGTGTTATAATTATGAGACACCACAGTCTGCTCCTCATGTTGTGTAATTATGGGACACTACAGTCTGCTCCACCTGCGTTATAATTATGAGACACTACAGTCTGCTCCTCCTGTTATAATTATGAGACACTACAGTCTGCTCCACCTGCGTTATAATTATGAGACACTACAGTCTGCTCCTCCTGTTATAATTATGAGACACTACAGTCTGCTCCTCCAGTTGTATAATTATGAGACACTGCAGTCTGCTCCTCCTGTATTATAATTATGAGACACTACAGTCTGCTCCTCCTGTGTTATAATTATGAGACACTACAGTCTGCTCCACCTGTTATAATTATGAGACACTACAGTCTGCTCCACCTGTGATATAATTATGAGACACTACAGTCTGCTCCTCCTGTATTATAATTATGAGACACTATAGTCTGCTCCTCCTGTATTATAATTATGAGACACTACAGTCTGCTCCTCCTGTGTTATAATTATGAGACACTACAGTCTGCTCCACCTGTTATAATTATGAGACACTACAGTCTGCTCCACCTGTGATATAATTATGAGACACTACAGTCTGCTCCTCCTGTATTATAATTATGAGACACTACAGTCTTCTCCTCCTGTTATATAATTATGAGACACTACAGTCTGCTCCTCCTGTATTATAATTATGAGACACTACAGTCTGCTCCTCCTGTGTTATAACTATGAGACACTACAGTCTGCTCCACTTGTGTTATAATTATGAGACACTACAGCCTGCTCCTCCTGTATTATAATTATGAGACACTACAGTCTGCTCCTACTGTGTTATAATTATGAGACACTACAGTCTTCTCCTCCTGTGCTATAATTATGAGACACTACAGTCTGCTCCTCCTGTGTTATAATTATGAGACACTACAGTCTGCTCCACTTGTGTTATTATTATGAGACACTACAGTCTGCTCCTCCTGTGCTATAATTATGAGACACTACAGTCTGCTCCTCCTGTATTATAATTATGAGACACTACAGTCTGCTCCACCTGTGTTATAATTATGAGACACTACAGTCTGCTCCTCCTGTATTATAATTATGAGACACTACAGTCTGCTCCTCCAGTTGTATAATTATGAGACACTACAGTCTGCTCCACCTGTGTTATATTTATGAGACAATACAGTCTGCTCCTCCTGTGTTATAACTATGAGACACTACAGTCTGCTCCTCCTTTATTATAATTATGAGACACTACAGTCTTCTCCTCCTGTGATATAATTATGAGACACTACAGTCTGCTCCGCCTGTATTATAATTATGAGACACTACAGTCTGCTCCACCTGTGTTATAATTGTGAGACATTACAGTCTGCTCCTCCTGTATTATAATTATGAGACACTACAGTCTGCTCCACCTGTGTTATAATTGTGAGACATTACAGTCTGCTCCTCCTGTATTATAATTATTAGACACTACAGTCTGCTCCACCTGTTTTATAATTGTGAGACACTACAGTCTGTTCCACCTGTGTTATAATTATGAGACACTACAGTCTGCTTCACCTGTGTTATAATTATGAGACACTACAGTCTGCTCTTCCTGTTATAATTATGAGACACTACAGTCTGCTCCTCCTGTGTTTTAATTATGCGACACTACAGTCTGCTCCTCCTGTGTTATAATTATGAGACACTACAGTCTGCTCCACCTGTGTTATAATTATGAGACACTACAGTCTGCTCCTCCAGTTGTATAATTATGAGACACTACAGTCTGCTCCTCCTGTATTATAATTATGAGACACTACAGTCTGCTCCTCCAGTTGTATAATTATGAGACACTACATTCTGCTCCTCCTGTGTTATAATTATGAGACACTACAGTCTGCTCCATCTGTGTTATTATTATGAGACACTACAGTCTGCTCCATCTGTGTTATAATTATGAGACACTACAGTCTGCTCCACCTGTGTTATAATTATGAGACACTACAGTCTGCTCCTCCTGTTATAATTATGAGACACTACAGTCTTCTCCTCCTGTGTTATAATTATGAGACACTACAGTCTGCTCCTCCTGTGTTATAATTATGAGACACTACAGTCTGCTCCTCCTGTGTTATAATTATGAGACACTACAGTCTGCTCCACCTGCGTTATAATTATGAGACACTACAGTCTGCTCCTCCTGTGTTATAATTATGAGACACTACAGTCTGCTCCACCTGTGTAATAATTATGAGTCACTACAGTCTGCTCCTCCTGTATTATAATTATGAGACACTACAGTCTGCTCCTCCAGTTGTATAATTATGAGACACTACAGTCTGCTCCTCCTGTGTTATAATTATGAGACACTACAGTCTGCTCCAACTGTGTTATAATTATGAGACACTACAGTCTGCTCCTCCTGTATTATAATTATGAGACACTACAGTCTGCTCCTCCTGTTATAATTATGAGACACTACAGTCTGCCCCACCTGTGTTATAATTATGAGACACTACAGTCTGCTCCTCCTGTTATAATTATGAGACACTACAGTCTTCTCCTCCTGTGTTATAATTATGAGACACTACAGTCTGCTCCTCCTGTGTTATAATTATGAGACACTACAGTCTGCTCCTCCTGTATTATAATTATGAGACACTACAGTCTGCTCCTCCTGTTATAATTATGAGACACTACAGTCTGCCCCACCTGTGTTATAATTATGAGACACTACAGTCTGCTCCAACTGTGTTATAATTATGAGACACTACAGTCTGCTCCTCCTGTGTTATAATTATGAGACACTACAGTCTGCTCCTCCTGTTATAATTATGAGACACTACAGTCTGCCCCACCTGTGTTATAATTATGAGACACTACAGTCTGCTCCTCCTGTATTATAATTATGAGACACTACAGTCTGCTCCACCTGCGTTATAATTATGAGACACTAAAGTCTGCTCCTCCTGTTATAATTATGAGACACTACAGTCTGCTCCACCTGCGTTATAATTATGAGACACTACAGTCTGCTCCTCCTGTTATAATTATGAGACACTACAGTCTGCTCCTCCAGTTGTATAATTATGAGACACTGCAGTCTGCTCCTCCTGTATTATAATTATGAGACACTACAGTCTGCTCCTCCTGTGTTATAATTATGAGACACTACAGTCTGCTCCACCTGTTATAATTATGAGACACTACAGTCTGCTCCACCTGTGATATAATTATGAGACACTACAGTCTGCTCCTCCTGTATTATAATTATGAGACACTACAGTCTTCTCCTCCTGTTATATAATTATGAGACACTACAGTCTGCTCCTCCTGTATTATAACTATGAGACACTACAGTCTGCTCCTCCTGTGTTATAACTATGAGACACTACAGTCTGCTCCACTTGTGTTATAATTATGAGACACTACAGTCTGCTCCTCCTGTATTATAATTATGAGACACTACAGTCTGCTCCTACTGTGTTATAATTATGAGACACTACAGTCTGCTCCACCTGTGTTATAATTATGAGACACTACAGTCTGCTCCTCCTGTGTTATAATTATGAGACACTACAGTCTTCTCCTCCTGTGCTATAATTATGAGACACTACAGTCTGGTCCTCCTGTGTTATAATTATGAGACACTACAGTCTGCTCCTCCTGTGTTATAATTATGAGACACTACAGTCTGCTCCACTTGTGTTATTATTATGATACACTACAGTCTGCTCCTCCTGTGCTATAATTATGAGACACTACAGTCTGCTCCTCCTGTATTATAATTATGAGACACTACAGTCTGCTCCACCTGTGTTATAATTATGAGACACTACAGTCTGCTACTCCTGTGTTATAATTATGAGACACTACAGTCTGCTCCTCCTGTATTATAATTATGAGACACTACAGTCTGCTCCTCCAGTTGTATAATTATGAGACACTACAGTCTGCTCCACCTGTGTTATATTTATGAGACAATACAGTCTGCTCCTCCTGAGTTATATTTATGAGACAATACAGTCTTCTCCTCCTGTGTTATAATTATGAGACACTACAGTCTGCTCCTCCTGTGTTATAATTATGAGACACTACAGTCTGTTCCTCCTTTATTATAATTATGAGACACTACAGTCTTCTCCTCCTGTGATATAATTATGAGACACTACAGTCTGCTCCTCCTGTGTTATAACTATGAGACACTACAGTCTGCTCCGCCTGTATTATAATTATGAGACACTACAGTCTGCTCCTCCTGTATTATAATTATGAGACACTACAGTCTGCTCCACCTGTGTTATAATTGTGAGACACTACAGTCTGCTCCTCCTGTGCTATAATTATGAGACACTACAGTCTGCTCCTCCTGTGCTATAATTATGAGACACTACAGTCTGCTCCTCCTGTGTTATATTTATGAGACACTACAGTCTGCTCCTCCTGTGCTATCATTATGAGACATTACAGTCTGCTCCTCCTGTGTTATAATTATGAGACACTACAGTCTTCTCCTCCTGTGTTATAATTATGAGACACTACAGTCTGCTCGATCTGTGTTATATTTATGAGACACTACAGTCTGCTCCTCCTGTGTTATAATTATGAGACACTACAGTCTGCTCCACCTGTGTTATAATTATGAGACACTACATTCTGCTCCTCCTGTTATAATTATGAGACACTACATTCTGCTCCTCCTGTTATAATTATGAGACACTACAGTCTGCTCCTCCTGTGTTATAATTATGAGACACTACAGTCTGTTCCACCTGTGTTATAATTATGAGACACTACAGTCTGCTCCTCCAGTTGTATAATTGAGACACTACAGTCGGCTCCTCCTGTATTATAATTATGAGACACTACAGTCTGCTCCTCCAGTTGTATAATTATGAGACACTACAGTCTGCTCCACCTGTGTTATAATTATGAGACACTACAGTCTGCTCCTCCTGTGTTATAATTATGAGACACTACAGTCTGCTCCTCCTGTGTTATAATTATGAGACACTACAGTCTGCTCCACCTGTGTTATAATTATGAGACACTACATTCTGCTCCTCCTGTTATAATTATGAGACACTACATTCTGCTCCTCCTGTTATAATTATGAGACACTACAGTCTGCTCCTCCTGTGTTATAATTATGAGACACTACAGTCTGTTCCACCTGTGTTATAATTATGAGACACTACAGTCTGCTCCTCCAGTTGTATAATTGAGACACTACAGTCGGCTCCTCCTGTATTATATTTATGAGACACTACAGTCTGCTCCTCCAGTTGTATAATTATGAGACACTACAGTCTGCTCCACCTGTGTTATAATTATGAGACACTACAGTCTGCTCCTCCTGTGTTATAATTATGAGACACTACAGTCTGCTCCACCTGTGTTATAATTATGAGACACTACAGTCTGCTCCTCCTGTGTTATAATTATGAGACACTACAGTCTGCTCCACCTGTGTTATAATTATGAGACACTACAGTCTGCTCCTCCTGTTATAATTATGAGACACTACAGTCTGCTCCTCCTGTGTTATAATTATGAGACACTACAGTCTGTTCCACCTGTGTTATAATTATGAGACACTACAGTCTTCTCCTCCTGTGATATAATTATGAGACACTACAGTCTGCTCCTCCTGTATTATAATTATGAGACACTACAGTCTTCTCCACCTGTGTTATAATTGTGAAACACTACAGTCTGCTCCACCTGTGTTATAATTATGAGACACTACAGTCTGCTTCTCCAGTGTTATAATTATGAGACACTACAGTCTGCTCCTCCAGTTGTATAATTATGAGACACTACAGTCTGCTCCTCCTGTATTATAATTATGAGACACTACAGTCTGCTCCACCTGTGATATAATTATGAGACACTACAGTCTGCTCCTCTTGTGTTATAATTATGAGACACTACAGTCTTCTCCTCCTGTGCTATTATTATGAGACACTACAGTCTGCTCCTCCTGTGTTATAATTATGAGACACTACAGTCTGCTCCACCTGTGTTATTATTATGAGACACTACAGTCTGCTCCTCCTGTATAATAATTATGAGACACTACAGTCTGCTCCTCCAGTTGTATAATTATGAGAAACTACAGTCTGCTCCACCTGTGTTATATTTATGAGACAATACAGTCTGCTCCTCCTGTGTTATATTTATGAGACAATACAGTCTTCTCCTCCTGTGTTATAATTATGAGACACTACAGTCTGCTCCTCCTGTGTTATAATTATGAGACACTACAGTCTGCTCCTCCTGTGTTATATTTATGAGACACTACAGTCTGCTCCTCCTGTGTTATAATTATGAGACACTACAGTCTGTTCCTCCTTTATTATAATTATGAGACACTACAGTCTTCTCCTCCTGTGATATAATTATGAGACACTACAGTCTGCTCCTCCTGTGTTATAACTATGAGACACTACAGTCTGCTCCGCCTGTATTATAATTATGAGACACTACAGTCTGCTCCTCCTGTATTATAATTATGAGACACTACAGTCTGCTCCACCTGTGTTATAATTGTGAGACACTACAGTCTGCTCCACCTGTGTTATAATTGTGAGACACTACAGTCTGCTCCACCTGTGTCATATTTATGAGACAATACAGTCTGCTCCTCCTGTGTTATAATTATGAGACACTACAGTCTGCTCCTCCTGTGCTATAATTATGAGACACTACAGTCTGCTCCTCCTGTGCTATAATTATGAGACACTACAGTCTGCTCCTCCTGTGTTATATTTATGAGACACTACAGTCTGCTCCTCCTGTGCTATCATTATGAGACACTACAGTCTGCTCCTCCTGTGCTATAATTATGAGACACTACAGTCTGCTCCTCCTGTGCTATAATTATGAGACATTACAGTCTGCTCCACTTGTGTTATAATTATTAGACACTACAGTCTTCTCCTCCTGTGTTATAATTATGAGACACTACAGTCTGCTCCTCCTGTGTTATAATTATGAGACACTACAGTCTGCTCCACCTGTGTTGTATAATTATGAGACACTACAGTCTGCTCCTCCAGTTGTATAATTATGAGACACTACAGTCGGCTCCTCCTGTATTATAATTATGAGACACTACAGTCTGCTCCTCCAGTTGTATAATTATGAGACACTACAGTCTGCTCCACCTGTGTTATAATTATGAGACACTACAGTCTGCTCGATCTGTGTTATATTTATGAGACACTACAGTCTGCTCCTCCTGTGTTATAATTATGAGACACTACAGTCTGCTCCACCTGTGTTATAATTATGAGACACTACATTCTGCTCCTCCTGTTATAATTATGAGACACTACATTCTGCTCCTCCTGTTATAATTATGAGACACTACAGTCTGCTCCTCCTGTGTTATAATTATGAGACACTACAGTCTGCTCCTCCTGTGTTATAATTATGAGACACTACAGTCTGCTCCACCTGTGTTATAATTATGAGACACTACATTCTGCTCCTCCTGTTATAATTATGAGACACTACATTCTGCTCCTCCTGTTATAATTATGAGACACTACAGTCTGCTCCTCCTGTGTTATAATTATGAGACACTACAGTCTGCTCCTCCTGTGTTATAATTATGAGACACTACAGTCTGCTCCACCTGTGTTATAATTATGAGACACTACAGTCTGCTCCTCCTGTGTTATAATTATGAGACACTACAGTCTGCTCCTCCTGTGTTATAATTATGAGACACTACAGTCTGCTCCTCCTGTTATAATTATGAGACACTACAGTCTGCTCCTCCTGTGTTATAATTATGAGACACTACAGTCTGCTCCACCTGTGTTATAATTATGAGACACTACAGTCTTCTCCTCCTGTGATATAATTATGAGACACTACAGTCTGCTCCTCCTGTATTATAATTATGAGACACTACAGTCTTCTCCACCTGTGTTATAATTGTGAAACACTACAGTCTGCTCCACCTGTGTTATAATTATGAGACACTACAGTCTGCTTCTCCAGTGTTATAATTATGAGACACTACAGTCTGCTCCTCCAGTTGTATAATTATGAGACACTACAGTCTGCTCCTCCTGTATTATAATTATGAGACACTACAGTCTGCTCCACCTGTGATATAATTATGAGACACTACAGTCTGCTCCTCTTGTGTTATAATTATGAGACACTACAGTCTTCTCCTCCTGTGCTATTATTATGAGACACTACAGTCTGCTCCTCCTGTGTTATAATTATGAGACACTACAGTCTGCTCCACCTGTGTTATTATTATGAGACACTACAGTCTGCTCCTCCTGTATAATAATTATGAGACACTACAGTCTGCTCCTCCAGTTGTATAATTATGAGAAACTACAGTCTGCTCCACCTGTGTTATATTTATGAGACAATACAGTCTGCTCCTCCTGTGTTATATTTATGAGACAATACAGTCTTCTCCTCCTGTGTTATAATTATGAGACACTACAGTCTGCTCCTCCTGTGTTATAATTATGAGACACTACAGTCTGCTCCTCCTGTGTTATATTTATGAGACACTACAGTCTGCTCCTCCTTTATAATAATTATGAGACACTACAGTCTTCTCCTCCTGTGATATAATTATGAGACACTACAGTCTGCTCCTCCTGTGTTATAACTATGAGACACTACAGTCTGCTCCGCCTGTATTATAATTATGAGACACTACAGTCTGCTCCTCCTGTATTATAATTATGAGACACTACAGTCTGCTCCACCTGTGTTATAATTGTGAGACATTACAGTCTGCTCCTCCTGTATTATAATTATTAGACACTACAGTCTGCTCCACCTGTTTTATAATTGTGAGACACTACAGTCTGTTCCACCTGTGTTATAATTATGAGACACTACAGTCTGCTTCACCTGTGTTATAATTATGAGACACTACAGTCTGCTCTTCCTGTTATAATTATGAGACACTACAGTCTGCTCCTCCTGTGTTTTAATTATGAGACACTACAGTCTGCTCCTCCTGTGTTATAATTATGAGACACTACAGTCTGCTCCACCTGTGTTATAATTATGAGACACTACAGTCTGCTCCTCCAGTTGTATAATTATGAGACACTACAGTCTGCTCCTCCTGTATTATAATTATGAGACACTACAGTCTGCTCCTCCAGTTGTATAATTATGAGACACTACAGTCTGCTCCTCCTGTGTTATAATTATGAGACACTACAGTCTGCTCCATCTGTGTTATTATTATGAGACACTACAGTCTGCTCCATCTGTGTTATAATTATGAGACACTACAGTCTGCTCCACCTGTGTTATAATTATGAGACACTACAGTCTGCTACTCCTGTTATAATTATGAGACACTACAGTCTGCTCCACCTGTGTTATAATTATGAGACACTACAGTCTGCTCCACCTGTGTTATAATTATGAGACACTACAGTCTGCACATCCTGTGTTATAATTATGAGACACCACAGTCTGCTCCTCCAGTTGTATAATTATGAGACACTACAGTCTGCTCCACCTGTGTTATAAATATGAGACTCTACAGTCTGCTCCACCTGTGTTATAATTATGAGACACTACAGTCTGCTCCTCCAGTTGTATAATTATGAGACACTACAGTCTGCTCCTCCTGTGTAATAATTATGAGACACTACAGTCTGCTCCTCCTGTATTATAATTATGAGACACTACAGTCTGCTCCTATTGTGCTATAATTATGAGACACTACAGTCTGCTCCACCTGTGTTATAATTATGAGACACTACAGTCTGCTCCTCCTGTTATAATTATGAGACACTACAGTCTGCTCCTCCTGTGTAATAATTATGAGACACTACAGTCTGCTCCTCCTGTATTATAATTATGAGACACTACAGTCTGCTCCACCTGTGCTATAATTATGAGACACTACAGTCTTCTCCTCCTGTGTTATAATTATGAGACACTACAGTCTGCTCCTCCTGTGTTATAATTATGAGACACTACAGTCTGCTCCTCCTGTGTTATAATTATGAGACACTACAGTCTGCTCCACCTGCGTTATAATTATGAGACACTACAGTCTGCTCCTCCTGTGTTATAATTATGAGACACTACAGTCTGCTCCACCTGTGTAATAATTATGAGTCACTACAGTCTGCTCCTCCTGTATTATAATTATGAGACACTACAGTCTGCTCCTCCAGTTGTATAATTATGAGACACTACAGTCTGCTCCTCCTGTGTTATAATTATGAGACACTACAGTCTGCTCCAACTGTGTTATAATTATGAGACACTACAGTCTGCTCCTCCTGTATTATAATTATGAGACACTACAGTCTGCTCCTCCTGTTATAATTATGAGACACTACAGTCTGCTCCATCTGTGTTATTATTATGAGACACTACAGTCTGCTCCATCTGTGTTATAATTATGAGACACTACAGTCTGCTCCACCTGTGTTATAATTATGAGACACTACAGTCTGCTCCTCCTGTTATAATTATGAGACACTACAGTCTGCTCCACCTGTGTTATAATTATGAGACACTACAGTCTGCTCCACCTGTGTTATAATTATGAGACACTACAGTCTGCACCTCCTGTGTTATAATTATGAGACACCACAGTCTGCTCCTCCAGTTGTATAATTATGAGACACTACAGTCTGCTCCACCTGTGTTATAAATATGAGACACTACAGTCTGCTCCACCTGTGTTATAATTATGAGACACTACAGTCTGCTCCTCCAGTTGTATAATTATGAGACACTACAGTCTGCTCCTCCTGTGTAATAATTATGAGACACTACAGTCTGCTCCTCCTGTATTATAATTATGAGACACTACAGTCTGCTCCTATTGTGCTATAATTATGAGACACTACAGTCTGCTCCACCTGTGTTATAATTATGAGACACTACAGTCTGCTCCTCCTGTTATAATTATGAGACACTACAGTCTGCTCCTCCTGTGTAATAATTATGAGACACTACAGTCTGCTCCTTCTGTATTATAATTATGAGACACTACAGTCTGCTCCACCTGTGTTATAATTATGAGACACTACAGTCTTCTCCTCCTGTGTTATAATTATGAGACACTACAGTCTGTTCCTCCTGTGTTATAATTATGAGACACTACAGTCTGCTCCTCCTGTGTTATAATTATGAGACACTACAGTCTGCTCCACCTGCGTTATAATTATGAGACACTACAGTCTGCTCCTCCTGTGTTATAATTATGAGACACTACAGTCTGCTCCACCTGTGTAATAATTATGAGTCACTACAGTCTGCTCCTCCTGTATTATAATTATGAGACACTACAGTCTGCTCCTCCAGTTGTATAATTATGAGACACTACAGTCTGCTCCTCCAGTTGTATAATTATGAGACACTACAGTCTGCTCCTCCTGTGTTATAATTATGAGACACTACAGTCTGCTCCAACTGTGTTATAATTATGAGACACTACAGTCTGCTCCTCCTGTATTATAATTATGAGACACTACAGTCTGCTCCTCCTGTTATAATTATGAGACACTACAGTCTGCCCCACCTGTGTTATAATTATGAGACACTACAGTCTGCTCCTCCTGTGTTATAATTATGAGACACCACAGTCTGCTCCTCATGTTGTGTAATTATGGGACACTACAGTCTGCTCCACCTGCGTTATAATTATGAGACACTACAGTCTGCTCCTCCTGTTATAATTATGAGACACTACAGTCTGCTCCACCTGCGTTATAATTATGAGACACTACAGTCTGCTCCTCCTGTTATAATTATGAGACACTACAGTCTGCTCCTCCAGTTGTATAATTATGAGACACTGCAGTCTGCTCCTCCTGTATTATAATTATGAGACACTACAGTCTGCTCCTCCTGTGTTATAATTATGAGACACTACAGTCTGCTCCACCTGTTATAATTATGAGACACTACAGTCTGCTCCACCTGTGATATAATTATGAGACACTACAGTCTGCTCCTCCTGTATTATAATTATGAGACACTATAGTCTGCTCCTCCTGTATTATAATTATGAGACACTACAGTCTGCTCCTCCTGTGTTATAATTATGAGACACTACAGTCTGCTCCACCTGTTATAATTATGAGACACTACAGTCTGCTCCACCTGTGATATAATTATGAGACACTACAGTCTGCTCCTCCTGTATTATAATTATGAGACACTACAGTCTTCTCCTCCTGTTATATAATTATGAGACACTACAGTCTGCTCCTCCTGTATTATAATTATGAGACACTACAGTCTGCTCCTCCTGTGTTATAACTATGAGACACTACAGTCTGCTCCACTTGTGTTATAATTATGCGACACTACAGCCTGCTCCTCCTGTATTATAATTATGAGACACTACAGTCTGCTCCTACTGTGTTATAATTATGAGACACTACAGTCTTCTCCTCCTGTGCTATAATTATGAGACACTACAGTCTGCTCCTCCTGTGTTATAATTATGAGACACTACAGTCTGCTCCACTTGTGTTATTATTATGAGACACTACAGTCTGCTCCTCCTGTGCTATAATTATGAGACACTACAGTCTGCTCCTCCTGTATTATAATTATGAGACACTACAGTCTGCTCCACCTGTGTTATAATTATGAGACACTACAGTCTGCTACTCCTGTGTTATAATTATGAGACACTACAGTCTGCTCCTCCTGTATTATAATTATGAGACACTACAGTCTGCTCCTCCAGTTGTATAATTATGAGACACTACAGTCTGCTCCACCTGTGTTATATTTATGAGACAATACAGTCTGCTCCTCCTGTGTTATAACTATGAGACACTACAGTCTGCTCCTCCTTTATTATAATTATGAGACACTACAGTCTTCTCCTCCTGTGATATAATTATGAGACACTACAGTCTGCTCCGCCTGTATTATAATTATGAGACACTACAGTCTGCTCCACCTGTGTTATAATTGTGAGACATTACAGTCTGCTCCTCCTGTATTATAATTATGAGACACTACAGTCTGCTCCACCTGTGTTATAATTGTGAGACATTACAGTCTGCTCCTCCTGTATTATAATTATTAGACACTACAGTCTGCTCCACCTGTTTTATAATTGTGAGACACTACAGTCTGTTCCACCTGTGTTATAATTATGAGACACTACAGTCTGCTTCACCTGTGTTATAATTATGAGACACTACAGTCTGCTCTTCCTGTTATAATTATGAGACACTACAGTCTGCTCCTCCTGTGTTTTAATTATGCAACACTACAGTCTGCTCCTCCTGTGTTATAATTATGAGACACTACAGTCTGCTCCACCTGTGTTATAATTATGAGACACTAAAGTCTGCTCCTCCAGTTGTATAATTATGAGACACTACAGTCTGCTCCTCCTGTATTATAATTATGAGACACTACAGTCTGCTCCTCCAGTTGTATAATTATGAGACACTACATTCTGCTCCTCCTGTGTTATAATTATGAGACACTACAGTCTGCTCCATCTGTGTTATTATTATGAGACACTACAGTCTGCTCCATCTGTGTTATAATTATGAGACACTACAGTCTGCTCCTCCTGTTATAATTATGAGACACTACAGTCTTCTCCTCCTGTGTTATAATTATGAGACACTACAGTCTGCTCCTCCTGTGTTATAATTATGAGACACTACAGTCTGCTCCTCCTGTGTTATAATTATGAGACACTACAGTCTGCTCCACCTGCGTTATAATTATGAGACACTACAGTCTGCTCCTCCTGTGTTATAATTATGAGACACTACAGTCTGCTCCACCTGTGTAATAATTATGAGTCACTACAGTCTGCTCCTCCTGTATTATAATTATGAGACACTACAGTCTGCTCCTCCAGTTGTATAATTATGAGACACTACAGTCTGCTCCTCCTGTGTTATAATTATGAGACACTACAGTCTGCTCCAACTGTGTTATAATTATGAGACACTACAGTCTGCTCCTCCTGTATTATAATTATGAGACACTACAGTCTGCTCCTCCTGTTATAATTATGAGACACTACAGTCTGCCCCACCTGTGTTATAATTATGAGACACTACAGTCTGCTCCTCCTGTGTTATAATTATGAGACACCACAGTCTGCTCCTCATGTTGTGTAATTATGGGACACTACAGTCTGCTCCACCTGCGTTATAATTATGAGACACTAAAGTCTGCTCCTCCTGTTATAATTATGAGACACTACAGTCTGCTACACCTGCGTTATAATTATGAGACACTACAGTCTGCTCCTCCTGTTATAATTATGAGACACTACAGTCTGCTCCTCCAGTTGTATAATTATGAGACACTGCAGTCTGCTCCTCCTGTATTATAATTATGAGACACTACAGTCTGCTCCTCCTGTGTTATAATTATGAGACACTACAGTCTGCTCCACCTGTTATAATTATGAGACACTACAGTCTGCTCCACCTGTGATATAATTATGAGACACTACAGTCTGCTCCTCCTGTATTATAATTATGAGACACTACAGTCTTCTCCTCCTGTTATATAATTATGAGACACTACAGTCTGCTCCTCCTGTATTATAATTATGAGACACTACAGTCTGCTCCTCCTGTGTTATAACTATGAGACACTACAGTCTGCTCCACTTGTGTTATAATTATGAGACACTACAGTCTGCTCCTCCTGTATTATAATTGTGAGACACTACAGTCTGCTCCTACTGTGTTATAATTATGAGACACTACAGTCTGCTCCACCTGTGTTATAATTATGAGACACTACAGTCTGCTCCTCCTGTGTTATAATTATGAGACACTACAGTCTTCTCCTCCTGTGCTATAATTATGAGACACTACAGTCTGGTCCTCCTGTGTTATAATTATGAGACACTACAGTCTGCTCCTCCTGTGTTATAATTATGAGACACTACAGTCTGCTCCACTTGTGTTATTATTATGAGACACTACAGTCTGCTCCTCCTGTGCTATAATTATGAGACACTACAGTCTGCTCCTCCTGTATTATAATTATGAGACACTACAGTCTGCTCCACCTGTGTTATAATTATGAGACACTACAGTCTGCTACTCCTGTGTTATAATTATGAGACACTACAGTCTGCTCCTCCTGTATTATAATTATGAGACACTACAGTCTGCTCCTCCAGTTGTATAATTATGAGACACTACAGTCTGCTCCACCTGTGTTATATTTATGAGACAATACAGTCTGCTCCTCCTGAGTTATATTTATGAGACAATACAGTCTTCTCCTCCTGTGTTATAATTATGAGACACTACAGTCTGCTCCTCCTGTGTTATAATTATGAGACACTACAGTCTGTTCCTCCTTTATTATAATTATGAGACACTACAGTCTTCTCCTCCTGTGATATAATTATGAGACACTACAGTCTGCTCCTCCTGTGCTATAATTATGAGACATTACAGTCTGCTCCACTTGTGTTATAATTATTAGACACTACAGTCTTCTCCTCCTGTGTTATAATTATGAGACACTACAGTCTGCTCCTCCTGTGTTATAATTATGAGACAATACAGTCTGCTCCACCTGTGTTGTATAATTATGAGACACTACAGTCTGCTCCTCCAGTTGTATAATTATGAGACACTACAGTCTGCTCCACCTGTGTTATAATTATGAGACACTACAGTCTGCTCGATCTGTGTTATATTTATGAGACACTACAGTCTGCTCCTCCTGTGTTATAATTATGAGACACTACAGTCTGCTCCACCTGTGTTATAATTATGAGACACTACATTCTGCTCCTCCTGTTATAATTATGAGACACTACATTCTGCTCCTCCTGTTATAATTATGAGACAATACAGTCTGCTCCTCCTGTGTTATAATTATGAGACACTACAGTCTGCTCCTCCTGTGTTATAATTATGAGACACTACAGTCTGCTCCACCTGTGTTATAATTATGAGACACTACAGTCTGCTCTTCCTGTGTTATAATTATGAGACACTACAGTCTGCTCCACCTGTGTTATAATTATGAGACACTACAGTCTGCTCCTCCTGTTATAATTATGAGACACTACAGTCTGCTCCTCCTGTGTTATAATTATGAGACACTACAGTCTGTTCCACCTGTGTTATAATTATGAGACACTACAGTCTTCTCCTCCTGTGATATAATTATGAGACACTACAGTCTGCTCCTCCTGTATTATAATTATGAGACACTACAGTCTTCTCCACCTGTGTTATAATTGTGAAACACTACAGTCTGCTCCACCTGTGTTATAATTATGAGACACTACAGTTTGCTTCTCCAGTGTTATAATTATGAGACACTACAGTCTGCTCCTCCAGTTGTATAATTATGAGACACTACAGTCTGCTCCTCCAGTTGTATAATTATGAGAAACTACAGTCTGCTCCACCTGTGTTATATTTATGAGACAATACAGTCTGCTCCTCCTGTGTTATATTTATGAGACAATACAGTCTTCTCCTCCTGTGTTATAATTATGAGACACTACAGTCTGCTCCTCCTGTGTTATAATTATGAGACACTACAGTCTGCTCCTCCTGTGTTATATTTATGAGACACTACAGTCTGCTCCTCCTTTATAATAATTATGAGACACTACAGTCTTCTCCTCCTGTGATATAATTATGAGACACTACAGTCTGCTCCTCCTGTGTTATAACTATGAGACACTACAGTCTGCTCCGCCTGTATTATAATTATGAGACACTACAGTCTGCTCCTCCTGTATTATAATTATGAGACACTACAGTCTGCTCCACCTGTGTTATAATTGTGAGACATTACAGTCTGCTCCTCCTGTATTATAATTATTAGACACTACAGTCTGCTCCACCTGTTTTATAATTGTGAGACACTACAGTCTGTTCCACCTGTGTTATAATTATGAGACACTACAGTCTGCTTCACCTGTGTTATAATTATGAGACACTACAGTCTGCTCTTCCTGTTATAATTATGAGACACTACAGTCTGCTCCTCCTGTGTTTTAATTATGAGACACTACAGTCTGCTCCTCCTGTGTTATAATTATGAGACACTACAGTCTGCTCCACCTGTGTTATAATTATGAGACACTACAGTCTGCTCCTCCAGT
This sequence comes from Leptodactylus fuscus, assembly GCF_031893055.1. NCBI lineage: Eukaryota > Metazoa > Chordata > Amphibia > Anura > Leptodactylidae > Leptodactylus > Leptodactylus fuscus. Next base: position 77,138 of record NW_027441001.1, read on the forward strand.
TGTATAATTATGAGACACTACAGTCTGCTCCTCCTGTATTATAATTATGAGACACTACAGTCTGCTCCTCCAGTTGTATAATTATGAGACACTACAGTCTGCTCCTCCTGTGTTATAATTATGAGACACTACAGTCTGCTCCATCTGTGTTATTATTATGAGACACTACAGTCTGCTCCATCTGTGTTATAATTATGAGACACTACAGTCTGCTCCACCTGTGTTATAATTATGAGACACTACAGTCTGCTACTCCTGTTATAATTATGAGACACTACAGTCTGCTCCACCTGTGTTATAATTATGAGACACTACAGTCTGCTCCACCTGTGTTATAATTATGAGACACTAGAGTCTGCACATCCTGTGTTATAATTATGAGACACCACAGTCTGCTCCTCCAGTTGTATAATTATGAGACACTACAGTCTGCTCCACCTGTGTTATAAATATGAGACTCTACAGTCTGCTCCACCTGTGTTATAATTATGAGACACTACAGTCTGCTCCTCCAGTTGTATAATTATGAGACACTACAGTCTGCTCCTCCTGTGTAATAATTATGAGACACTACAGTCTGCTCCTCCTGTATTATAATTATGAGACACTACAGTCTGCTCCTATTGTGCTATAATTATGAGACACTACAGTCTGCTCCACCTGTGTTATAATTATGAGACACTACAGTCTGCTCCTCCTGTTATAATTATGAGACACTACAGTCTGCTCCTCCTGTGTAATAATTATGAGACACTACAGTCTGCTCCTCCTGTATTATAATTATGAGACACTACAGTCTGCTCCACCTGTGCTATAATTATGAGACACTACAGTCTTCTCCTCCTGTGTTATAATTATGAGACACTACAGTCTGCTCCTCCTGTGTTATAATTATGAGACACTACAGTCTGCTCCTCCTGTGTTATAATTATGAGACACTACAGTCTGCTCCACCTGCGTTATAATTATGAGACACTACAGTCTGCTCCTCCTGTGTTATAATTATGAGACACTACAGTCTGCTCCACCTGTGTAATAATTATGAGTCACTACAGTCTGCTCCTCCTGTATTATAATTATGAGACACTACAGTCTGCTCCTCCAGTTGTATAATTATGAGACACTACAGTCTGCTCCTCCTGTGTTATAATTATGAGACACTACAGTCTGCTCCAACTGTGTTATAATTATGAGACACTACAGTCTGCTCCTCCTGTATTATAATTATGAGACACTACAGTCTGCTCCTCCTGTTATAATTATGAGACACTACAGTCTGCTCCATCTGTGTTATTATTATGAGACACTACAGTCTGCTCCATCTGTGTTATAATTATGAGACACTACAGTCTGCTCCACCTGTGTTATAATTATGAGACACTACAGTCTGCTCCTCCTGTTATAATTATGAGACACTACAGTCTGCTCCACCTGTGTTATAATTATGAGACACTACAGTCTGCTCCACCTGTGTTATAATTATGAGACACTACAGTCTGCACCTCCTGTGTTATAATTATGAGACACCACAGTCTGCTCCTCCAGTTGTATAATTATGAGACACTACAGTCTGCTCCACCTGTGTTATAAATATGAGACACTACAGTCTGCTCCACCTGTGTTATAATTATGAGACACTACAGTCTGCTCCTCCAGTTGTATAATTATGAGACACTACAGTCTGCTCCTCCTGTGTAATAATTATGAGACACTACAGTCTGCTCCTCCTGTATTATAATTATGAGACACTACAGTCTGCTCCTATTGTGCTATAATTATGAGACACTACAGTCTGCTCCACCTGTGTTATAATTATGAGACACTACAGTCTGCTCCTCCTGTTATAATTATGAGACACTACAGTCTGCTCCTCCTGTGTAATAATTATGAGACACTACAGTCTGCTCCTTCTGTATTATAATTATGAGACACTACAGTCTGCTCCACCTGTGTTATAATTATGAGACACTACAGTCTTCTCCTCCTGTGTTATAATTATGAGACACTACAGTCTGTTCCTCCTGTGTTATAATTATGAGACACTACAGTCTGCTCCTCCTGTGTTATAATTATGAGACACTACAGTCTGCTCCACCTGCGTTATAATTATGAGACACTACAGTCTGCTCCTCCTGTGTTATAATTATGAGACACTACAGTCTGCTCCACCTGTGTAATAATTATGAGTCACTACAGTCTGCTCCTCCTGTATTATAATTATGAGACACTACAGTCTGCTCCTCCAGTTGTATAATTATGAGACACTACAGTCTGCTCCTCCAGTTGTATAATTATGAGACACTACAGTCTGCTCCTCCTGTGTTATAATTATGAGACACTACAGTCTGCTCCAACTGTGTTATAATTATGAGACACTACAGTCTGCTCCTCCTGTATTATAATTATGAGACACTACAGTCTGCTCCTCCTGTTATAATTATGAGACACTACAGTCTGCCCCACCTGTGTTATAATTATGAGACACTACAGTCTGCTCCTCCTGTGTTATAATTATGAGACACCACAGTCTGCTCCTCATGTTGTGTAATTATGGGACACTACAGTCTGCTCCACCTGCGTTATAATTATGAGACACTACAGTCTGCTCCTCCTGTTATAATTATGAGACACTACAGTCTGCTCCACCTGCGTTATAATTATGAGACACTACAGTCTGCTCCTCCTGTTATAATTATGAGACACTACAGTCTGCTCCTCCAGTTGTATAATTATGAGACACTGCAGTCTGCTCCTCCTGTATTATAATTATGAGACACTACAGTCTGCTCCTCCTGTGTTATAATTATGAGACACTACAGTCTGCTCCACCTGTTATAATTATGAGACACTACAGTCTGCTCCACCTGTGATATAATTATGAGACACTACAGTCTGCTCCTCCTGTATTATAATTATGAGACACTATAGTCTGCTCCTCCTGTATTATAATTATGAGACACTACAGTCTGCTCCTCCTGTGTTATAATTATGAGACACTACAGTCTGCTCCACCTGTTATAATTATGAGACACTACAGTCTGCTCCACCTGTGATATAATTATGAGACACTACAGTCTGCTCCTCCTGTATTATAATTATGAGACACTACAGTCTTCTCCTCCTGTTATATAATTATGAGACACTACAGTCTGCTCCTCCTGTATTATAATTATGAGACACTACAGTCTGCTCCTCCTGTGTTATAACTATGAGACACTACAGTCTGCTCCACTTGTGTTATAATTATGAGACACTACAGCCTGCTCCTCCTGTATTATAATTATGAGACACTACAGTCTGCTCCTACTGTGTTATAATTATGAGACACTACAGTCTTCTCCTCCTGTGCTATAATTATGAGACACTACAGTCTGCTCCTCCTGTGTTATAATTATGAGACACTACAGTCTGCTCCACTTGTGTTATTATTATGAGACACTACAGTCTGCTCCTCCTGTGCTATAATTATGAGACACTACAGTCTGCTCCTCCTGTATTATAATTATGAGACACTACAGTCTGCTCCACCTGTGTTATAATTATGAGACACTACAGTCTGCTACTCCTGTGTTATAATTATGAGACACTACAGTCTGCTCCTCCTGTATTATAATTATGAGACACTACAGTCTGCTCCTCCAGTTGTATAATTATGAGACACTACAGTCTGCTCCACCTGTGTTATATTTATGAGACAATACAGTCTGCTCCTCCTGTGTTATAACTATGAGACACTACAGTCTGCTCCTCCTTTATTATAATTATGAGACACTACAGTCTTCTCCTCCTGTGATATAATTATGAGACACTACAGTCTGCTCCGCCTGTATTATAATTATGAGACACTACAGTCTGCTCCACCTGTGTTATAATTGTGAGACATTACAGTCTGCTCCTCCTGTATTATAATTATGAGACACTACAGTCTGCTCCACCTGTGTTATAATTGTGAGACATTACAGTCTGCTCCTCCTGTATTATAATTATTAGACACTACAGTCTGCTCCACCTGTTTTATAATTGTGAGACACTACAGTCTGTTCCACCTGTGTTATAATTATGAGACACTACAGTCTGCTTCACCTGTGTTATAATTATGAGACACTACAGTCTGCTCTTCCTGTTATAATTATGAGACACTACAGTCTGCTCCTCCTGTGTTTTAATTATGCAACACTACAGTCTGCTCCTCCTGTGTTATAATTATGAGACACTACAGTCTGCTCCACCTGTGTTATAATTATGAGACACTAAAGTCTGCTCCTCCAGTTGTATAATTATGAGACACTACAGTCTGCTCCTCCTGTATTATAATTATGAGACACTACAGTCTGCTCCTCCAGTTGTATAATTATGAGACACTACATTCTGCTCCTCCTGTGTTATAATTATGAGACACTACAGTCTGCTCCATCTGTGTTATTATTATGAGACACTACAGTCTGCTCCATCTGTGTTATAATTATGAGACACTACAGTCTGCTCCTCCTGTTATAATTATGAGACACTACAGTCTTCTCCTCCTGTGTTATAATTATGAGACACTACAGTCTGCTCCTCCTGTGTTATAATTATGAGACACTACAGTCTGCTCCTCCTGTGTTATAATTATGAGACACTACAGTCTGCTCCACCTGCGTTATAATTATGAGACACTACAGTCTGCTCCTCCTGTGTTATAATTATGAGACACTACAGTCTGCTCCACCTGTGTAATAATTATGAGTCACTACAGTCTGCTCCTCCTGTATTATAATTATGAGACACTACAGTCTGCTCCTCCAGTTGTATAATTATGAGACACTACAGTCTGCTCCTCCTGTGTTATAATTATGAGACACTACAGTCTGCTCCAACTGTGTTATAATTATGAGACACTACAGTCTGCTCCTCCTGTATTATAATTATGAGACACTACAGTCTGCTCCTCCTGTTATAATTATGAGACACTACAGTCTGCCCCACCTGTGTTATAATTATGAGACACTACAGTCTGCTCCTCCTGTGTTATAATTATGAGACACCACAGTCTGCTCCTCATGTTGTGTAATTATGGGACACTACAGTCTGCTCCACCTGCGTTATAATTATGAGACACTAAAGTCTGCTCCTCCTGTTATAATTATGAGACACTACAGTCTGCTCCACCTGCGTTATAATTATGAGACACTACAGTCTGCTCCTCCTGTTATAAATATGAGACACTACAGTCTGCTCCTCCAGTTGTATAATTATGAGACACTGCAGTCTGCTCCTCCTGTATTATAATTATGAGACACTACAGTCTGCTCCTCCTGTGTTATAATTATGAGACACTACAGTCTGCTCCACCTGTTATAATTATGAGACACTACAGTCTGCTCCACCTGTGATATAATTATGAGACACTACAGTCTGCTCCTCCTGTATTATAATTATGAGACACTACAGTCTTCTCCTCCTGTTATATAATTATGAGACACTACAGTCTGCTCCTCCTGTATTATAATTATGAGACACTACAGTCTGCTCCTCCTGTGTTATAACTATGAGACACTACAGTCTGCTCCACTTGTGTTATAATTATGAGACACTACAGTCTGCTCCTCCTGTATTATAATTGTGAGACACTACAGTCTGCTCCTACTGTGTTATAATTATGAGACACTACAGTCTGCTCCACCTGTGTTATAATTATGAGACACTACAGTCTGCTCCTCCTGTGTTATAATTATGAGACACTACAGTCTTCTCCTCCTGTGCTATAATTATGAGACACTACAGTCTGGTCCTCCTGTGTTATAATTATGAGACACTACAGTCTGCTCCTCCTGTGTTATAATTATGAGACACTACAGTCTGCTCCACTTGTGTTATTATTATGAGACACTACAGTCTGCTCCTCCTGTGCTATAATTATGAGACACTACAGTCTGCTCCTCCTGTATTATAATTATGAGACACTACAGTCTGCTCCACCTGTGTTATAATTATGAGACACTACAGTCTGCTACTCCTGTGTTATAATTATGAGACACTACAGTCTGCTCCTCCTGTATTATAATTATGAGACACTACAGTCTGCTCCTCCAGTTGTATAATTATGAGACACTACAGTCTGCTCCACCTGTGTTATATTTATGAGACAATACAGTCTGCTCCTCCTGAGTTATATTTATGAGACAATACAGTCTTCTCCTCCTGTGTTATAATTATGAGACACTACAGTCTGCTCCTCCTGTGTTATAATTATGAGACACTACAGTCTGTTCCTCCTTTATTATAATTATGAGACACTACAGTCTTCTCCTCCTGTGATATAATTATGAGACACTACAGTCTGCTCCTCCTGTGCTATAATTATGAGACATTACAGTCTGCTCCACTTGTGTTATAATTATTAGACACTACAGTCTTCTCCTCCTGTGTTATAATTATGAGACACTACAGTCTGCTCCTCCTGTGTTATAATTATGAGACAATACAGTCTGCTCCACCTGTGTTGTATAATTATGAGACACTACAGTCTGCTCCTCCAGTTGTATAATTATGAGACACTACAGTCTGCTCCACCTGTGTTATAATTATGAGACACTACAGTCTGCTCGATCTGTGTTATATTTATGAGACACTACAGTCTGCTCCTCCTGTGTTATAATTATGAGACACTACAGTCTGCTCCACCTGTGTTATAATTATGAGACACTACATTCTGCTCCTCCTGTTATAATTATGAGACACTACATTCTGCTCCTCCTGTTATAATTATGAGACAATACAGTCTGCTCCTCCTGTGTTATAATTATGAGACACTACAGTCTGCTCCTCCTGTGTTATAATTATGAGACACTACAGTCTGCTCCACCTGTGTTATAATTATGAGACACTACAGTCTGCTCTTCCTGTGTTATAATTATGAGACACTACAGTCTGCTCCACCTGTGTTATAATTATGAGACACTACAGTCTGCTCCTCCTGTTATAATTATGAGACACTACAGTCTGCTCCTCCTGTGTTATAATTATGAGACACTACAGTCTGTTCCACCTGTGTTATAATTATGAGACACTACAGTCTTCTCCTCCTGTGATATAATTATGAGACACTACAGTCTGCTCCTCCTGTATTATAATTATGAGACACTACAGTCTTCTCCACCTGTGTTATAATTGTGAAACACTACAGTCTGCTCCACCTGTGTTATAATTATGAGACACTACAGTTTGCTTCTCCAGTGTTATAATTATGAGACACTACAGTCTGCTCCTCCAGTTGTATAATTATGAGACACTACAGTCTGCTCCTCCTGTATTATAATTATGAGACACTACAGTCTGCTCCACCTGTGATATAATTATGAGACACTACAGTCTGCTCCTCTTGTGTTATAATTATGAGACACTACAGTCTTCTCCTCCTGTGCTATTATTATGAGACACTACAGTCTGCTCCTCCTGTGTTATAATTATGAGACACTACAGTCTGCTCCACCTGTGTTATTATTATGAGACACTACAGTCTGCTCCTCCTGTATAATAATTATGAGACACTACAGTCTGCTCCACCAGTTGTATAATTATGAGAAACTACAGTCTGCTCCACCTGTGTTATATTTATGAGACAATACAGTCTGCTCCTCCTGTGTTATATTTATGAGACAATACAGTCTTCTCCTCCTGTGTTATAATTATGAGACACTACAGTCTGCTCCTCCTGTGTTATAATTATGAGACACTACAGTCTGCTCCTCCTGTGTTATATTTATGAGACACTACAGTCTGCTCCTCCTGTGTTATAATTATGAGACACTACAGTCTGTTCCTCCTTTATTATAATTATGAGACACTACAGTCTTCTCCTCCTGTGATATAATTATGAGACACTACAGTCTGCTCCTCCTGTGTTATAACTATGAGACACTACAGTCTGCTCCGCCTGTATTATAATTATGAGACACTACAGTCTGCTCCTCCTGTATTATAATTATGAGACACTACAGTCTGCTCCACCTGTGTTATAATTGTGAGACACTACAGTCTGCTCCACCTGTGTTATAATTGTGAGACACTACAGTCTGCTCCACCTGTGTCATATTTATGAGACAATACAGTCTGCTCCTCCTGTGTTATAATTATGAGACACTACAGTCTGCTCCTCCTGTGCTATAATTATGAGACACTACAGTCTGCTCCTCCTGTGCTATAATTATGAGACACTACAGTCTGCTCCTCCTGTGTTATATTTATGAGACACTACAGTCTGCTCCTCCTGTGCTATCATTATGAGACACTACAGTCTGCTCCTCCTGTGCTATAATTATGAGACACTACAGTCTGCTCCTCCTGTGCTATAATTATGAGACATTACAGTCTGCTCCACTTGTGTTATAATTATTAGACACTACAGTCTTCTCCTCCTGTGTTATAATTATGAGACACTACAGTCTGCTCCTCCTGTGTTATAATTATGAGACACTACAGTCTGCTCCACCTGTGTTGTATAATTATGAGACACTACAGTCTGCTCCTCCAGTTGTATAATTATGAGACACTACAGTCGGCTCCTCCTGTATTATAATTATGAGACACTACAGTCTGCTCCTCCAGTTGTATAATTATGAGACACTACAGTCTGCTCCACCTGTGTTATAATTATGAGACACTACAGTCTGCTCGATCTGTGTTATATTTATGAGACACTACAGTCTGCTCCTCCTGTGTTATAATTATGAGACACTACAGTCTGCTCCACCTGTGTTATAATTATGAGACACTACATTCTGCTCCTCCTGTTATAATTATGAGACACTACATTCTGCTCCTCCTGTTATAATTATGAGACACTACAGTCTGCTCCACCTGTGTTATAATTATGAGACACTACAGTCTGCTCCACCTGTGTTATAATTATGAGACACTACAGTCTGCTCCACCTGTGTTATAATTATGAGACACTACAGTCTGCTCCTCCTGTGTTATAATTATGAGACACTACAGTCTGCTCCACCTGTGTTATAATTATGAGACACTACAGTCTGCTCCTCCTGTTATAATTATGAGACACTACAGTCTGCTCCTCCTGTGTTATAATTATGAGACACTACAGTCTGTTCCACCTGTGTTATAATTATGAGACACTACAGTCTTCTCCTCCTGTGATATAATTATGAGACACTACAGTCTGCTCCTCCTGTATTATAATTATGAGACACTACAGTCTTCTCCACCTGTGTTATAATTGTGAAACACTACAGTCTGCTCCACCTGTGTTATAATTATGAGACACTACAGTCTGCTTCTCCAGTGTTATAATTATGAGACACTACAGTCTGCTCCTCCAGTTGTATAATTATGAGACACTACAGTCTGCTCCTCCTGTATTATAATTATGAGACACTACAGTCTGCTCCACCTGTGATATAATTATGAGACACTACAGTCTGCTCCTCTTGTGTTATAATTATGAGACACTACAGTCTTCTCCTCCTGTGCTATTATTATGAGACACTACAGTCTGCTCCTCCTGTGTTATAATTATGAGACACTACAGTCTGCTCCACCTGTGTTATTATTATGAGACACTACAGTCTGCTCCTCCTGTATAATAATTATGAGACACTACAGTCTGCTCCTCCAGTTGTATAATTATGAGAAACTACAGTCTGCTCCACCTGTGTTATATTTATGAGACAATACAGTCTGCTCCTCCTGTGTTATATTTATGAGACAATACAGTCTTCTCCTCCTGTGTTATAATTATGAGACACTACAGTCTGCTCCTCCTGTGTTATAATTATGAGACACTACAGTCTGCTCCTCCTGTGTTATATTTATGAGACACTACAGTCTGCTCCTCCTTTATAATAATTATGAGACACTACAGTCTTCTCCTCCTGTGATATAATTATGAGACACTACAGTCTGCTCCTCCTGTGTTATAACTATGAGAAACTACAGTCTGCTCCGCCTGTATTATAATTATGAGACACTACAGTCTGCTCCTCCTGTATTATAATTATGAGACACTACAGTCTGCTCCACCTGTGTTATAATTGTGAGACACTACAGTCTGCTCCTCCTGTATTATAATTATTAGACACTACAGTCTGCTCCACCTGTTTTATAATTGTGAGACACTACAGTCTGTTCCACCTGTGTTATAATTATGAGACACTACAGTCTGCTTCACCTGTGTTATAATTATGAGACACTACAGTCTGCTCTTCCTGTTATAATTATGAGACACTACAGTCTGCTCCTCCTGTGTTTTAATTATGAGACACTACAGTCTGCTCCTCCTGTGTTATAATTATGAGACACTACAGTCTGCTCCACCTGTGTTATAATTATGAGACACTACAGTCTGCTCCTCCAGTTGTATAATTATGAGACACTACAGTCTGCTCCTCCTGTATTATAATTATGAGACACTACAGTCTGCTCCACCTGTGTTATAATTATGAGACACTACAGTCTGCACCTCCTGTGTTATAATTATGAGACACCACAGTCTGCTCCTCCAGTTGTATAATTATGAGACACTACAGTCTGCTCCACCTGTGTTATAAATATGAGACTCTACAGTCTGCTCCACCTGTGTTATAATTATGAGACACTACAGTCTGCTCCTCCAGTTGTATAATTATGAGACACTACAGTCTGCTCCTCCTGTGTAATAATTATGAGACACTACAGTCTGCTCCTCCTGTATTATAATTATGAGACACTACAGTCTGCTCCTATTGTGCTATAATTATGAGACACTACAGTCTGCTCCACCTGTGTTATAATTATGAGACACTACAGTCTGCTCCACCTGTGTTATAATTATGAGACACTACAGTCTTCTCCTCCTGTGTTATAATTATGAGACACTACAGTCTGCTCCTCCTGTGTTATAATTATGAGACACTACAGTCTGCTCCTCCTGTGTTATAATTATGAGACACTACAGTCTGCTCCACCTGCGTTATAATTATGAGACACTACAGTCTGCTCCTCCTGTGTTATAATTATGAGACACTACAGTCTGCTCCTCCTGTTATAATTATGAGACACTACAGTCTGCTCCACCTGTGTTATAATTATGAGACACTACAGTCTGCTCCACCTGTGTAATAATTATGAGTCACTACAGTCTGCTCCTCCTGTATTATAATTATGAGACACTACAGTCTGCTCCTCCAGTTGTATAATTATGAGACACTACAGTCTGCTCCTCCTGTGTTATAATTATGAGACACTACAGTCTGCTCCAACTGTGTTATAATTATGAGACACTACAGTCTGCTCCTCCTGTATTATAATTATGAGACACTACAGTCTGCTCCTCCTGTTATAATTATGAGACACTACAGTCTGCCCCACCTGTGTTATAATTATGAGACACTACAGTCTGCTCCTCCTGTGTTATAATTATGAGACACCACAGTCTGCTCCTCATGTTGTGTAATTATGGGACACTACAGTCTGCTCCACCTGCGTTATAATTATGAGACACTACAGTCTGCTCCTCCTGTTATAATTATGAGACACTACAGTCTGCTCCACCTGCGTTATAATTATGAGACACTACAGTCTGCTCCTCCTGTTATAATTATGAGACACTACAGTCTGCTCCTCCAGTTGTATAATTATGAGACACTGCAGTCTGCTCCTCCTGTATTATAATTATGAGACACTACAGTCTGCTCCTCCTGTGTTATAATTATGAGACACTACAGTCTGCTCCACCTGTTATAATTATGAGACACTACAGTCTGCTCCACCTGTGATATAATTATGAGACACTACAGTCTGCTCCTCCTGTATTATAATTATGAGACACTATAGTCTGCTCCTCCTGTACTATAATTATGAGACACTACAGTCTGCTCCTCCTGTGTTATAATTATGAGACACTACAGTCTGCTCCACCTGTTATAATTATGAGACACTACAGTCTGCTCCACCTGTGATATAATTATGAGACACTACAGTCTGCTCCTCCTGTATTATAATTATGAGACACTACAGTCTTCTCCTCCTGTTATATAATTATGAGACACTACAGTCTGCTCCTCCTGTATTATAATTATGAGACACTACAGTCTGCTCCTCCTGTGTTATAACTATGAGACACTACAGTCTGCTCCACTTGTGTTATAATTATGAGACACTACAGTCTGCTCCTCCTGTATTATAATTATGAGACACTACAGTCTGCTCCTACTGTGTTATAATTATGAGACACTACAGTCTGCTCCACCTGTGTTATAATTATGAGACACTACAGTCTGCTCCTCCTGTGTTATAATTATGAGACACTACAGTCTTCTCCTCCTGTGCTATAATTATGAGACACTACAGTCTGCTCCTCCTGTGTTATAATTATGAGACACTACAGTCTGCTACTCCTGTGTTATAATTATGAGACACTACAGTCTGCTCCTCCTGTATTATAATTATGAGACACTACAGTCTGCTCCTCCAGTTGTATAATTATGAGACACTACAGTCTGCTCCACCTGTGTTATGTTTATGAGACAATACAGTCTGCTCCTCCTGTGTTATAACTATGAGACACTACAGTCTGCTCCTCCTTTATTATAATTATGAGACACTACAGTCTTCTCCTCCTGTGATATAATTATGAGACACTACAGTCTGCTCCTCCTGTGTTATAACTATGAGACACTACAGTCTGCTCCGCCTGTATTATAATTATGAGACACTACAGTCTGCTCCTCCTGTATTATAATTATGAGACACTACAGTCTGCTCCACCTGTGTTATAATTGTGAGACATTACAGTCTGCTTCTCCTGTATTATAATTATTAGACACTACAGTCTGCTCCACCTGTGTTATAATTGTGAGACACTTTAGTCTGCTCCACCTGTGTCATAATTATGAGACAATACAGTCTGCTCCTCCTGTGTTATAATTATGAGACACTACAGTCTGCTCCTCCTGTGCTATAATTATGAGACACTACAGTCTGCTCCTCCTGTGCTATAATTATGAGACACTACAGTCTGCTCCTCCTGTGTTATATTTATGAGACACTACAGTCTGCTCCTCCTGTGCTATAATTATGAGACATTACAGTCTGCTCCACTTGTGTTATAATTATGAGACACTACAGTCTTCTCCTCCTGTGTTATAATTATGAGACAATACAGTCTGCTCCTCCTGTGTTATAATTATGAGACACTACAGTCTGCTCCTCCAGTTGTATAATTATGAGACACTACAGTCTGCTCCTCCTTTATTATAATTATGAGACACTACAGTCTGCTCCTCCAGTTGTATAATTATGAGACACTACAGTCTGCTCCACCTGTGTTATAATTATGAGACACTACAGTCTGCTCGATCTGTGTTATATTTATGAGACAATACAGTCTGCTCCTCCTGTGTTATAATTATGAGACACTACAGTCTGCTCCACCTGTGTTATAATTATGAGACACTACAGTCTGCTCCTCCTGTTATAATTATGAGACACTACAGTCTGCTCCTCCTGTGTTATAATTATGAGACACTACAGTCTGCTCCTCCTGTTATAATTATGAGACACTACAGTCTGCTCCACCTGTGTTATAATTATGAGACACTACAGTCTGCTACTCCTGTGTTATAATTATGAGACACTACAGTCTGCTCCTCCAGTTGTATAATTATGAGACACTACAGTCTGCTCCTCCTGTATTATAATTATGAGACACTACAGTCTGCTCCTCCAGTTGTATAATTATGAGACACTACAGTCTGCTCCACCTGTGTTATAATTATGAGACACTACAGTCTGCTCCATCTGTGTTATAATTATGAGACACTACAGTCTGCTCCATCTGTGTTATAATTATGAGACACTACAGTCTGCTCCTCCTGTGTTATAATTATGAGACACTACAGTCTGCTCCTCCTGTGCTATAATTATGAGACACTACAGTCTGCTCCACCTGTGTTATAATTATGAGACACTACAGTCTGCTCCTCCTGTTATAATTGTGAGACACTACAGTCTGCTCCACCTGTGTTATAATTATGAGACACTACAGTCTGCTCCACCTGTGTTATAATTATGAGACACTACAGTCTGCTCCACCTGTGTTATAATTATGAGACACTACAGTCTGCTCCACCTGTGTTATAATTATGAGACACTACAGTCTGCTCCACCTGTGTTATAATTATGAGACACTACAGTCTGCTCCTCCTGTTATAATTGTGAGACACTACAGTCTGCTCCTCCTGTGTTATAATTATGAGACACTACAGTCTGCTCCACCTGTGTTATAAATATGAGACACTACAGTCTGCTCCACCTGTGTTATAATTATGAGACACTACAGTCTGCTCCTCCAGTTGTATAATTATGAGACACCACAGTCTGCTCCACCTGTGTTATAAATATGAGACACTACAGTCTGCTCCACCTGTGTTATAATTATGAGACACTACAGTCTGCTCCTCCAGTTGTATAATTATGAGACACTACAGTCTGCTCCTCCTGTGTAATAATTATGAGACACTACAGTCTGCTCCTCCTGTATTATAATTATGAGACACTACAGTCTGCTCCTCCTGTTATAATTATGAGACACTACAGTCTGCTCCTCCTGTGTTATAATTATGAGACACTACAGTCTGCTCCTCCTGTGTTATAATTATGAGACACTACAGTCTGCTCCACCTGCGTTATAATTATGAGACACTACAGTCTGCTCCTCCTGTGTTATAATTATGAGACACTACAGTCTGCTCCACCTGTGTTATAATTATGAGACACTACAGTCTGCTCCACCTGTGTTATAATTATGAGACACTACAGTCTGCTCCTCCTGTATTATAATTATGAGACACTACAGTCTGCTCCTCCTGTTATAATTATGAGACACTACAGTCTGCTCCTCCTGTGTTATAATTATGAGACACTACAGTCTGCTCCTCCAGTTGTATAATTATGAGACACTACAGTCTGCTCCTCCTGTGTTATAATTATGAGACACTACAGTCTGCTCCACCTGTGTTATAATTATGAGACACTACAGTCTGCTCCTCCTGTATTATAATTATGAGACACTACAGTCTGCTCCTCCTGTTATAATTATGAGACACTACAGTCTGCCCCACCTGTGTTATAATTATGAGACACTACAGTCTGCTCCTCCTGTGTTATAATTATGAGACACTACAGTCTGCTCCTCCTGTGTTATAATTATGAGACACTACAGTCTGCTCCTCCTGTGTTATAATTATGAGACACTACAGTCTGCTCCTCCTGTGTTATAATTATGAGACACTACAGTCTGCTCCACCTGTTATAATTATGAGACACTACAGTCTGCTCCTCCTGTGTTATAATTATGAGACACTACAGTCTGCTCCTCCTGTGTTATAATTATGAGACACCACAGTCTGCTCCACCTGTTATAATTATGAGACACTACAGTCTGCTCCTCCTGTGTTATAATTATGAGACACTACAGTCTGCTCCTCCTGTGTTATAATTATGAGACACTACAGTCTGCTCCACCTGCGTTATAATTATGAGACACTACAGTCTGCTCCTCCTGTGTTATAATTATGAGACACTACAGTCTGCTCCTCCTGTGTTATAATTATGAGACACTACAGTCTGTTCCACCTGCGTTATAATTATGAGACACTACAGTCTGCTCCTCCTGTGTTATAATTATGAGACACTACAGTCTGCTCCTCCTGTGTTATAATTATGAGACACTACAGTCTGCTCCACCTGCGTTATAATTATGAGACACTACAGTCTGCTCCTCCTGTGTTATAATTATGAGACACTACAGTCTGCTCCACCTGTGTTTTAATTATGAGACACTACAGTCTGCTCCTCCTGTATTATAATTATGAGACACTACAGTCTGCTCCTCCTGTATTATAATTATGAGACACTACAGTCTGCTCCTCCTGTGCTATAATTATGAGACACTACAGTCTGCTCCACCTGTGTTATAATTATGAGACACTACAGTCTGCTCCTCCTGTATTATAATTATGAGACACTACAGTCTGCTCCTCCTGTGCTATAATTATGAGACACTACAGTCTGCTCCACCTGTGTTATAATTATGAGACACTACAGTCTGCTCCTCCTGTTATAATTATGAGACACTACAGTCTGCTCCACCTGTGTTATAATTATGAGACACTACAGTCTGCTCCACCTGTGTTATAATTATGAGACACTACAGTCTGCACCTCCTGTGTTATAATTATGAGACACCACAGTCTGCTCCTCCAGTTGTATAATTATGAGACACTACAGTCTGCTCCACCTGTGTTATAAATATGAGACACTACAGTCTGCTCCACCTGTGTTATAATTATGAGACACTACAGTCTGCTCCTCCAGTTGTATAATTATGAGACACTACAGTCTGCTCCTCCTGTGTAATAATTATGAGACACTACAGTCTGCTCCTCCTGTATTATAATTATGAGACACTACAGTCTGCTCCTATTGTGCTATAATTATGAGACACTACAGTCTGCTCCACCTGTGTTATAATTATGAGACACTACAGTCTGCTCCTCCTGTTATAATTATGAGACACTACAGTCTGCTCCTCCTGTTATAATTATGAGACACTACAGTCTGCTCCTCCTGTATTATAATTATGAGACACTACAGTCTGCTCCTCCTGTATTATAATTATGAGACACTACAGTCTGCTCCTCCTGTGTAATAATTATGAGACACTACAGTCTGCTACTCCTGTATTATAATTATGAGACACTACAGTCTGCTCCTCCTGTGTAATAATTATGAGACACTACAGTCTGCTCCACCTGTGTTATAATTATGAGACACTACAGTCTTCTCCTCCTGTGTTATAATTATGAGACACTACAGTCTGCTCCACCTGTGTTATAATTATGAGACACTACAGTCTGCTCCACCTGTGTTATAATTATGAGACACTACAGTCTGCTCCTCCTGTGTTATAATTATGAGACACTACAGTCTGCTCCTCCTGTGTTATAATTATGAGACACTACAGTCTGCTCCACCTGCGTTATAATTATGAGACACTACAGTCTGCTCCTCCTGTGTTATAATTATGAGACACTACAGTCTGCTCCTCCTGTGTAATAATTATGAGTCACTACAGTCTGCTCCTCCTGTATTATAATTATGAGACACTACAGTCTGCTCCTCCAGTTGTATAATTATGAGACACTACAGTCTGCTCCTCCTGTGTTATAATTATGAGACACTACAGTCTGCTCCAACTGTGTTATAATTATGAGACACTACAGTCTGCTCCTCCTGTATTATAATTATGAGACACTACAGTCTGCTCCTCCTGTTATAAATATGAGACACTACAGTCTGCCCCACCTGCGTTATAATTATGAGACACTACAGTCTGCTCCTCCTGTTATAATTATGAGACACTACAGTCTGCTCCACCTGCGTTATAATTATGAGACACTACAGTCTGCTCCTCCTGTATTATAATTATGAGACACTACAGTCTGCTCCACCTGTGTTATAATTATGAGACACTACAGTCTTCTCCTCCTGTGTTATAATTATGAGACACTACAGTCTGCTCCACCTGTGTTATAATTATGAGACACTACAGTCTGCTCCACCTGTGTTATAATTATGAGACACTACAGTCTGCTCCTCCTGTGTTATAATTATGAGACACTACAGTCTGCTCCTCCTGTGTTATAATTATGAGACACTACAGTCTGCTCCACCTGCGTTATAATTATGAGACACTACAGTCTGCTCCTCCTGTGTTATAATTATGAGACACTACAGTCTGCTCCACCTGTGTAATAATTATGAGTCACTACAGTCTGCTCCTCCTGTATTATAATTATGAGACACTACAGTCTGCTCCTCCAGTTGTATAATTATGAGACACTACAGTCTGCTCCTCCTGTGTTATAATTATGAGACACTACAGTCTGCTCCTCCTGTGTTATAATTATGAGACACTACAGTCTGCCCCACCTGCGTTATAATTATGAGACACTACAGTCTGCTCCTCCTGTTATAATTATGAGACACTACAGTCTGCTCCACCTGCGTTATAATTATGAGACACTACAGTCTGCTCCTCCTGTTATAATTATGAGACACTACAGTCTGCTCCTCCAGTTGTATAATTATGAGACACTGCAGTCTGCTCCTCCTGTATTATAATTATGAGACACTACAGTCTGCTCCTCCTGTGTTATAATTATGAGACACTACAGTCTGCTCCACCTGTTATAATTATGAGACACTACAGTCTGCTCCACCTGTGATATAATTATGAGACACTACAGTCTGCTCCTCCTGTATTATAATTATGAGACACTATAGTCTGCTCCTCCTGTATTATAATTATGAGACACTACAGTCTGCTCCTCCTGTGTTATAATTATGAGACACTACAGTCTGCTCCACCTGTTATAATTATGAGACACTACAGTCTGCTCCACCTGTGATATAATTATGAGACACTACAGTCTGCTCCTCCTGTATTATAATTATGAGACACTACAGTCTTCTCCTCCTGTTATATAATTATGAGACACTACAGTCTGCTCCTCCTGTATTATAATTATGAGACACTACAGTCTGCTCCTCCTGTGTTATAACTATGAGACACTACAGTCTGCTCCACTTGTGTTATAATTATGAGACACTACAGTCTGCTCCTCCTGTGTTATAATTATGAGACACTACAGTCTGCTCCTCCTGTGTTATAATTATGAGACACTACAGTCTGCTCCACCTGCGTTATAATTATGAGACACTACAGTCTGCTCCTCCTGTGTTATAATTATGAGACACTACAGTCTGCTCCACCTGTGTTATAATTATGAGACACTACAGTCTGCTCCACCTGTGTTATAATTATGAGACACTACAGTCTGCTCCTCCTGTATTATAATTATGAGTCACTACAGTCTGCTCCTCCTGTTATAATTATGAGACACTACAGTCTGCTCCTCCTGTGTTATAATTATGAGACACTACAGTCTGCTCCACCTGCGTTATAATTATGAGACACTACAGTCTGCTCCTCCAGTTGTATAATTATGAGACACTACAGTCTGCTCCTCCTGTGTTATAATTATGAGACACTACAGTCTGCTCCTCCTGTGTTATAATTATGAGACACTACAGTCTGCTCCACCTGTTATAATTATGAGACACTACAGTCTGCTCCTCCTGTGTTATAATTATGAGACACTACAGTCTGCTCCTCCTGTGTTATAATTATGAGACACTACAGTCTGCTCCTCCTGTGTTATAATTATGAGACACTACAGTCTGCTCCACCTGTTATAATTATGAGACACTACAGTCTGCTCCTCCTGTGTTATAATTATGAGACACTACAGTCTGCTCCTCCTGTGTTATAATTATGAGACACTACAGTCTGCTCCACCTGCGTTATAATTATGAGACACTACAGTCTGCTCCTCCTGTGTTATAATTATGAGACACTACAGTCTGCTCCACCTGTGTTATAATTATGAGACACTACAGTCTGTTCCACCTGCGTTATAATTATGAGACACTACAGTCTGCTCCTCCTGTGTTATAATTATGAGACACTACAGTCTGCTCCTCCTGTGTTATAATTATGAGACACTACAGTCTGCTCCACCTGCGTTATAATTATGAGACACTACAGTCTGCTCCTCCTGTGTTATAATTATGAGACACTACAGTCTGCTCCACCTGTGTTATAATTATGAGACACTACAGTCTGCTCCTCCTGTATTATAATTATGAGACACTACAGTCTGCTCCTCCTGTATTATAATTATGAGACACTACAGTCTGCTCCTCCTGTGCTATAATTATGAGACACTACAGTCTGCTCCACCTGTGTTATAATTATGAGACACTACAGTCTGCTCCTCCTGTTATAATTATGAGACACTACAGTCTGCTCCACCTGTGTTATAATTATGAGACACTACAGTCTGCTCCACCTGTGTTATAATTATGAGACACTACAGTCTGCACTTCCTGTGTTATAATTATGAGACACCACAGTCTGCTCCTCCAGTTGTATAATTATGAGACACTACAGTCTGCTCCACCTGTGTTATAAATATGAGACACTACAGTCTGCTCCACCTGTGTTATAATTATGAGACACTACAGTCTGCTCCTCCAGTTGTATAATTATGAGACACTACAGTCTGCTCCTCCTGTGTAATAATTATGAGACACTACAGTCTGCTCCTCCTGTATTATAATTATGAGACACTACAGTCTGCTCCTATTGTGCTATAATTATGAGACACTACAGTCTGCTCCACCTGTGTTATAATTATGAGACACTACAGTCTGCTCCTCCTGTGTAATAATTATGAGACACTACAGTCTGCTCCTCCTGTATTATAATTATGAGACACTACAGTCTGCTCCACCTGTGTTATAATTATGAGACACTACAGTCTTCTCCTCCTGTGTTATAATTATGAGACACTACAGTCTGCTCCACCTGTGTTATAATTATGAGACACTACAGTCTGCTCCACCTGTGTTATAATTATGAGACACTACAGTCTGCTCCTCCTGTGTTATAATTATGAGACACTACAGTCTGCTCCTCCTGTGTTATAATTATGAGACACTACAGTCTGCTCCACCTGCGTTATAATTATGAGACACTACAGTCTGCTCCTCCTGTGTTATAATTATGAGACACTACAGTCTGCTCCACCTGTGTAATAATTATGAGTCACTACAGTCTGCTCCTCCTGTATTATAATTATGAGACACTACAGTCTGCTCCTCCAGTTGTATAATTATGAGACACTACAGTCTGCTCCTCCTGTGTTATAATTATGAGACACTACAGTCTGCTCCAACTGTGTTATAATTATGAGACACTGCAGTCTGCTCCTCCTGTATTATAATTATGAGACACTACAGTCTGCTCCTCCTGTTATAATTATGAGACACTACAGTCTGCCCCACCTGCGTTATAATTATGAGACACTACAGTCTGCTCCTCCTGTTATAATTATGAGACACTACAGTCTGCTCCACCTGCGTTATAATTATGAGACACTACAGTCTGCTCCTCCTGTTATAATTATGAGACACTACAGTCTGCTCCTCCAGTTGTATAATTATGAGACACTGCAGTCTGCTCCTCCTGTATTATAATTATGAGACACTACAGTCTGCTCCTCCTGTGTTATAATTATGAGACACTACAGACTGCTCCACCTGTTATAATTATGAGACACTACAGTCTGCTCCACCTGTGATATAATTATGAGACACTACAGTCTGCTCCTCCAGTTGTATAATTATGAGACACTACAGTCTGCTCCTCCTGTGTTATAATTATGAGACACTACAGTCTGCTCCACCTGTGTTATAATTATGAGACACTACAGTCTGCTCCTCCTGTATTATAATTATGAGACACTACAGTCTGCTCCTCCTGTTATAATTATGAGACACTACAGTCTGCCCCACCTGTGTTATAATTATGAGACACTACAGTCTGCTCCTCCTGTGTTATAATTATGAGACACTACAGTCTGCTCCTCCTGTGTTATAATTATGAGACACTACAGTCTGCTCCTCCTGTGTTATAATTATGAGACACTACAGTCTGCTCCTCCTGTGTTATAATTATGAGACACTACAGTCTGCTCCACCTGTTATAATTATGAGACAATACAGTCTGCTCCTCCTGTGTTATAATTATGAGACACTACAGTCTGCTCCTCCTGTGTTATAATTATGAGACACTACAGTCTGCTCCACCTGTTATAATTATGAGACACTACAGTCTGCTCCTCCTGTGTTATAATTATGAGACACTACAGTCTGCTCCTCCTGTGTTATAATTATGAGACACTACAGTCTGCTCCACCTGCGTTATAATTATGAGACACTACAGTCTGCTCCTCCTGTGTTATAATTATGAGACACTACAGTCTGCTCCACCTGTGTTATAATTATGAGACACTACAGTCTGTTCCACCTGCGTTATAATTATGAGACACTACAGTCTGCTCCTCCTGTGTTATAATTATGAGACACTACAGTCTGCTCCTCCTGTGTTATAATTATGAGACACTACAGTCTGCTCCACCTGCGTTATAATTATGAGACACTACAGTCTGCTCCTCCTGTGTTATAATTATGAGACACTACAGTCTGCTCCACCTGTATTATAATTATGAGACACTACAGTCTGCTCCTCCTGTATTATAATTATGAGACACTACAGTCTGCTCCTCCTGTATTATAATTATGAGACACTACAGTCTGCTCCTCCTGTGCTATAATTATGAGACACTACAGTCTGCTCCACCTGTGTTATAATTATGAGACACTACAGTCTGCTCCTCCTGTTATAATTATGAGACACTACAGTCTGCTCCACCTGTGTTATAATTATGAGACACTACAGTCTGCTCCACCTGTGTTATAATTATGAGACACTACAGTCTGCACTTCCTGTGTTATAATTATGAGACACCACAGTCTGCTCCTCCTGTTATAATTATGAGACACTACAGTCTGCTCCACCTGTGTTATAATTATGAGACACTACAGTCTGCTCCACCTGTGTTATAATTATGAGACACTACAGTCTGCTCCTCCAGTTGTATAATTATGAGACACTACAGTCTGCTCCTCCTGTGTAATAATTATGAGACACTACAGTCTGCTCCTCCTGTATTATAATTATGAGACACTACAGTCTGCTCCTATTGTGCTATAATTATGAGACACTACAGTCTGCTCCACCTGTGTTATAATTATGAGACACTACAGTCTGCTCCTCCTGTTATAATTATGAGACACTACAGTCTGCTCCTCCTGTGTAATAATTATGAGACACTACAGTCTGCTCCTCCTGTATTATAATTATGAGACACTACAGTCTGCTCCACCTGTGTTATAATTATGAGACACTACAGTCTTCTCCTCCTGTGTTATAATTATGAGACACTACAGTCTGCTCCACCTGTGTTATAATTATGAGACACTACAGTCTGCTCCACCTGTGTTATAATTATGAGACACTACAGTCTGCTCCTCCTGTGTTATAATTATGAGACACTACAGTCTGCTCCTCCTGTGTTATAATTATGAGACACTACAGTCTGCTCCACCTGCGTTATAATTATGAGACACTACAGTCTGCTCCTCCTGTGTTATAATTATGAGACACTACAGTCTGCTCCACCTGTGTAATAATTATGAGTCACTACAGTCTGCTCCTCCTGTATTATAATTATGAGACACTACAGTCTGCTCCTCCAGTTGTATAATTATGAGACACTACAGTCTGCTCCTCCTGTGTTATAATTATGAGACACTACAGTCTGCTCCAACTGTGTTATAATTATGAGACACTGCAGTCTGCTCCTCCTGTATTATAATTATGAGACACTACAGTCTGCTCCTCCTGTTATAATTATGAGACACTACAGTCTGCCCCACCTGCGTTATAATTATGAGACACTACAGTCTGCTCCTCCTGTTATAATTATGAGACACTACAGTCTGCTCCACCTGCGTTATAATTATGAGACACTACAGTCTGCTCCTCCTGTTATAATTATGAGACACTACAGTCTGCTCCTCCAGTTGTATAATTATGAGACACTGAAGTCTGCTCCTCCTGTATTATAATTATGAGACACTACAGTCTGCTCCTCCTGTGTTATAATTATGAGACACTACAGACTGCTCCACCTGTTATAATTATGAGACACTACAGTCTGCTCCACCTGTGATATAATTATGAGACACTACAGTCTGCTCCTCCAGTTGTATAATTATGAGACACTACAGTCTGCTCCTCCTGTGTTATAATTATGAGACACTACAGTCTGCTCCACCTGTGTTATAATTATGAGACACTACAGTCTGCTCCTCCTGTATTATAATTATGAGACACTACAGTCTGCTCCTCCTGTTATAATTATGAGACACTACAGTCTGCCCCACCTGTGTTATAATTATGAGACACTACAGTCTGCTCCTCCTGTGTTATAATTATGAGACACTACAGTCTGCTCCTCCTGTGTTATAATTATGAGACACTACAGTCTGCTCCTCCTGTGTTATAATTATGAGACACTACAGTCTGCTCCTCCTGTGTTATAATTATGAGACACTACAGTCTGCTCCACCTGTTATAATTATGAGACAATACAGTCTGCTCCTCCTGTGTTATAATTATGAGACACTACAGTCTGCTCCACCTGTTATAATTATGAGACACTACAGTCTGCTCCTCCTGTGTTATAATTATGAGACACTACACTCTGCTCCTCCTGTGTTATAATTATGAGACACTACAGTCTGCTCCACCTGCGTTATAATTATGAGACACTACAGTCTGCTCCTCCTGTGTTATAATTATGAGACACTACAGTCTGCTCCACCTGTGTTATAATTATGAGACACTACAGTCTGTTCCACCTGCGTTATAATTATGAGACACTACAGTCTGCTCCTCCTGTGTTATAATTATGAGACACTACAGTCTGCTCCTCCTGTGTTATAATTATGAGACACTACAGTCTGCTCCACCTGCGTTATAATTATGAGACACTACAGTCTGCTCCTCCTGTGTTATAATTATGAGACACTACAGTCTGCTCCACCTGTGTTATAATTATGAGACACTACAGTCTGCTCCTCCTGTATTATAATTATGAGACACTACAGTCTGCTCCTCCTGTATTATAATTATGAGACACTACAGTCTGCTCCTCCTGTGCTATAATTATGAGACACTACAGTCTGCTCCACCTGTGTTATAATTATGAGACACTACAGTCTGCTCCTCCTGTTATAATTATGAGACACTACAGTCTGCTCCACCTGTGTTATAATTATGAGACACTACAGTCTGCTCCACCTGTGTTATAATTATGAGACACTACAGTCTGCACTTCCTGTGTTATAATTATGAGACACCACAGTCTGCTCCTACAGTTGTATAATTATGAGACACTACAGTCTGCTCCACCTGTGTTATAAATATGAGACACTACAGTCTGCTCCACCTGTGTTATAATTATGAGACACTACAGTCTGCTCCTCCAGTTGTATAATTATGAGACACTACAGTCTGCTCCTCCTGTATTATAATTATGAGACACTACAGTCTGCTCCTATTGTGCTATAATTATGAGACACTACAGTCTGCTCCACCTGTGTTATAATTATGAGACACTACAGTCTGCTCCTCCTGTTATAATTATGAGACACTACAGTCTGCTCCTCCTGTGTAATAATTATGAGACACTACAGTCTGCTCCTCCTGTATTATAATTATGAGACACTACAGTCTGCTCCACCTGTGTTATAATTATGAGACACTACAGTCTTCTCCTCCTGTGTTATAATTATGAGACACTACAGTCTGCTCCACCTGTGTTATAATTATGAGACACTACAGTCTGCTCCACCTGTGTTATAATTATGAGACACTACAGTCTGCTCCTCCTGTGTTATAATTATGAGACACTACAGTCTGCTCCTCCTGTGTTATAATTATGAGACACTACAGTCTGCTCCACCTGCGTTATAATTATGAGACACTACAGTCTGCTCCTCCTGTGTTATAATTATGAGACACTACAGTCTGCTCCACCTGTGTAATAATTATGAGTCACTACAGTCTGCTCCTCCTGTATTATAATTATGAGACACTACAGTCTGCTCCTCCAGTTGTATAATTATGAGACACTACAGTCTGCTCCTCCTGTGTTATAATTATGAGACACTACAGTCTGCTCCAACTGTGTTATAATTATGAGACACTGCAGTCTGCTCCTCCTGTATTATAATTATGAGACACTACAGTCTGCTCCTCCTGTTATAATTATGAGACACTACAGTCTGCCCCACCTGCGTTATAATTATGAGACACTACAGTCTGCTCCTCCTGTTATAATTATGAGACACTACAGTCTGCTCCACCTGCGTTATAATTATGAGACACTACAGTCTGCTCCTCCTGTTATAATTATGAGACACTACAGTCTGCTCCTCCAGTTGTATAATTATGAGACACTGCAGTCTGCTCCTCCTGTATTATAATTATGAGACACTACAGTCTGCTCCTCCTGTGTTATAATTATGAGACACTACAGACTGCTCCACCTGTTATAATTATGAGACACTACAGTCTGCTCCACCTGTGATATAATTATGAGACACTACAGTCTGCTCCTCCAGTTGTATAATTATGAGACACTACAGTCTGCTCCTCCTGTGTTATAATTATGAGACACTACAGTCTGCTCCACCTGTGTTATAATTATGAGACACTACAGTCTGCTCCTCCTGTATTATAATTATGAGACACTACAGTCTGCTCCTCCTGTTATAATTATGAGACACTACAGTCTGCCCCACCTGTGTTATAATTATGAGACACTACAGTCTGCTCCTCCTGTGTTATAATTATGAGACACTACAGTCTGCTCCTCCTGTGTTATAATTATGAGACACTACAGTCTGCTCCTCCTGTGTTATAATTATGAGACACTACAGTCTGCTCCTCCTGTGTTATAATTATGAGACACTACAGTCTGCTCCACCTGTTATAATTATGAGACAATACAGTCTGCTCCTCCTGTGTTATAATTATGAGACACTACAGTCTGCTCCTCCTGTGTTATAATTATGAGACACTACAGTCTGCTCCACCTGTTATAATTATGAGACACTACAGTCTGCTCCTCCTGTGTTATAATTATGAGACACTACAGTCTGCTCCTCCTGTGTTATAATTATGAGACACTACAGTCTGCTCCACCTGCGTTATAATTATGAGACACTACAGTCTGCTCCTCCTGTGTTATAATTATGAGACACTACAGTCTGCTCCACCTGTGTTATAATTATGAGACACTACAGTCTGTTCCACCTGCGTTATAATTATGAGACACTACAGTCTGCTCCTCCTGTGTTATAATTATGAGACACTACAGTCTGCTCCTCCTGTGTTATAATTATGAGACACTACAGTCTGCTCCACCTGCGTTATAATTATGAGACACTACAGTCTGCTCCTCCTGTGTTATAATTATGAGACACTACAGTCTGCTCCACCTGTGTTATAATTATGAGACACTACAGTCTGCTCCTCCTGTATTATAATTATGAGACACTACAGTCTGCTCCTCCTGTATTATAATTATGAGACACTACAGTCTGCTCCTCCTGTGCTATAATTATGAGACACTACAGTCTGCTCCACCTGTGTTATAATTATGAGACACTACAGTCTGCTCCTCCTGTTATAATTATGAGACACTACAGTCTGCTCCACCTGTGTTATAATTATGAGACACTACAGTCTGCTCCACCTGTGTTATAATTATGAGACACTACAGTCTGCACTTCCTGTGTTATAATTATGAGACACCACAGTCTGCTCCTACAGTTGTATAATTATGAGACACTACAGTCTGCTCCACCTGTGTTATAAATATGAGACACTACAGTCTGCTCCACCTGTGTTATAATTATGAGACACTACAGTCTGCTCCTCCAGTTGTATAATTATGAGACACTACAGTCTGCTCCTCCTGTGTAATAATTATGAGACACTACAGTCTGCTCCTCCTGTATTATAATTATGAGACACTACAGTCTGCTCCTATTGTGCTATAATTATGAGACACTACAGTCTGCTCCACCTGTGTTATAATTATGAGACACTACAGTCTGCTCCTCCTGTTATAATTATGAGACACTACAGTCTGCTCCTCCTGTGTAATAATTATGAGACACTACAGTCTGCTCCTCCTGTATTATAATTATGAGACACTACAGTCTGCTCCACCTGTGTTATAATTATGAGACACTACAGTCTTCTCCTCCTGTGTTATAATTATGAGACACTACAGTCTGCTCCACCTGTGTTATAATTATGAGACACTACAGTCTGCTCCACCTGTGTTATAATTATGAGACACTACAGTCTGCTCCTCCTGTGTTATAATTATGAGACACTACAGTCTGCTTCTCCTGTGTTATAATTATGAGACACTACAGTCTGCTCCACCTGCGTTATAATTATGAGACACTACAGTCTGCTCCTCCTGTGTTATAATTATGAGACACTACAGTCTGCTCCACCTGTGTAATAATTATGAGTCACTACAGTCTGCTCCTCCTGTATTATAATTATGAGACACTACAGTCTGCTCCTCCAGTTGTATAATTATGAGACACTACAGTCTGCTCCTCCTGTGTTATAATTATGAGACACTACAGTCTGCTCCAACTGTGTTATAATTATGAGACACTGCAGTCTGCTCCTCCTGTATTATAATTATGAGACACTACAGTCTGCTCCTCCTGTTATAATTATGAGACACTACAGTCTGCCCCACCTGCGTTATAATTATGAGACACTACAGTCTGCTCCTCCTGTTATAATTATGAGACACTACAGTCTGCTCCACCTGCGTTATAATTATGAGACACTACAGTCTGCTCCTCCTGTTATAATTATGAGACACTACAGTCTGCTCCTCCAGTTGTATAATTATGAGACACTGCAGTCTGCTCCTCCTGTATTATAATTATGAGACACTACAGTCTGCTCCTCCTGTGTTATAATTATGAGACACTACAGACTGCTCCACCTGTTATAATTATGAGACACTACAGTCTGCTCCACCTGTGATATAATTATGAGACACTACAGTCTGCTCCTCCTGTATTATAATTATGAGACACTACAGTCTTCTCCTCCTGTTATATAATTATGAGACACTACAGTCTGCTCCTCCTGTATTATAATTATGAGACACTACAGTCTGCTCCTCCTGTGTTATAACTATGAGACACTACAGTCTGCTCCACTTGTGTTATAATTATGAGACACTACAGTCTGCTCCTCCTGTGTTATAATTATGAGACACTACAGTCTGCTCCTCCTGTGTTATAATTATGAGACACTACAGTCTGCTCCACCTGCGTTATAATTATGAGACACTACAGTCTGCTCCTCCTGTGTTATAATTATGAGACACTACAGTCTGCTCCACCTGTGTTATAATTATGAGACACTACAGTCTGCTCCACCTGTGTTATAATTATGAGACACTACAGTCTGCTCCTCCTGTATTATAATTATGAGACACTACAGTCTGCTCCTCCTGTTATAATTATAAGACACTACAGTCTGCTCCTCCTGTGTTATAATTATGAGACACTACAGTCTGCTCCACCTGCGTTATAATTATGAGACACTACAGTCTGCTCCTCCAGTTGTATAATTATGAGACACTACAGTCTGCTCCTCCTGTGTTATAATTATGAGACACTACAGTCTGCTCCACCTGTGTTATAATTATGAGACACTACAGTCTGCTCCTCCTGTATTATAATTATGAGACACTACAGTCTGCTCCTCCTGTATTATAATTATGAGACACTTCAGTCTGCTCCTCCTGTTATAATTATGAGACACTACAGTCTGCCCCACCTGTGTTATAATTATGAGACACTACAGTCTGCTCCTCCTGTGTTATAATTATGAGACACTACAGTCTGCTCCTCCTGTGTTATAATTATGAGACACTACAGTCTGCTCCTCCTGTGTTATAATTATGAGACACTACAGTCTGCTCCTCCTGTGTTATAATTATGAGACACTACAGTCTGCTCCACCTGTTATAATTATGAGACACTACAGTCTGCTCCTCCTGTGTTATAATTATGAGACACTACAGTCTGCTCCTCCTGTGTTATAATTATGAGACACTACAGTCTGCTCCACCTGTTATAATTATGAGACACTACAGTCTGCTCCTCCTGTGTTATAATTATGAGACACTACAGTCTGCTCCACCTGTGTTATAATTATGAGACACTACAGTCTGCTCCACCTGCGTTATAATTATGAGACACTACAGTCTGCTCCTCCTGTGTTATAATTATGAGACACTACAGTCTGCTCCACCTGTGTTATAATTATGAGACACTACAGTCTGTTCCACCTGCGTTATAATTATGAGACACTACAGTCTGCTCCTCCTGTGTTATAATTATGAGACACTACAGTCTGCTCCTCCTGTGTTATAATTATGAGACACTACAGTCTGCTCCACCTGCGTTATAATTATGAGACACTACAGTCTGCTCCTCCTGTGTTATAATTATGAGACACTACAGTCTGCTCCACCTGTGTTATAATTATGAGACACTACAGTCTGCTCCTCCTGTATTATAATTATGAGACACTACAGTCTGCTCCTCCTGTATTATAATTATGAGACACTACAGACTGCTCCTCCTGTGCTATAATTATGAGACACTACAGTCTGCTCCACCTGTGTTATAATTATGAGACACTACAGTCTGCTCCTCCTGTTATAATTATGAGACACTACAGTCTGCTCCACCTGTGTTATAATTATGAGACACTACAGTCTGCTCCACCTGTGTTATAATTATGAGACACTACAGTCTGCACCTCCTGTGTTATAATTATGAGACACCACAGTCTGCTCCTCCAGTTGTATAATTATGAGACACTACAGTCTGCTCCACCTGTGTAATAAATATGAGACACTACAGTCTGCTCCACCTGTGTTATAATTATGAGACACTACAGTCTGCTCCTCCAGTTGTATAATTATGAGACACTACAGTCTGCTCCTCCTGTGTAATAATTATGAGACACTACAGTCTGCTCCTCCTGTATTATAATTATGAGACACTACAGTCTGCTCCTATTGTGCTATAATTATGAGACACTACAGTCTGCTCCACCTGTGTTATAATTATGAAACACTACAGTCTGCTCCTCCTGTTATAATTATGAGACACTACAGTCTGCTCCTCCTGTTTAATAATTATGAGACACTACAGTCTGCTCCTCCTGTATTATAATTATGAGACACTACAGTCTGCTCCACCTGTGTTATAATTATGAGACACTACAGTCTTCTCCTCCTGTGTTATAATTATGAGACACTACAGTCTGCTCCACCTGTGTTATAATTATGAGACACTACAGTCTGCTCCACCTGTGTTATAATTATGAGACACTACAGTCTGCTCCTCCTGTGTTATAATTATGAGACACTACAGTCTGCTCCTCCTGTGTTATAATTATGAGACACTACAGTCTGCTCCACCTGCGTTATAATTATGAGACACTACAGTCTGCTCCTCCTGTGTTATAATTATGAGACACTACAGTCTGCTCCACCTGTGTAATAATTATGAGTCACTACAGTCTGCTCCTCCTGTATTATAATTATGAGACACTACAGTCTGCTCCTCCAGTTGTATAATTATGAGACACTACAGTCTGCTCCTCCTGTGTTATAATTATGAGACACTACAGTCTGCTCCAACTGTGTTATAATTATGAGACACTACAGTCTGCTCCTCCTGTATTATAATTATGAGACACTACAGTCTGCTCCTCCTGTTATAATTATGAGACACTACAGTCTGCCCCACCTGCGTTATAATTATGAGACACTACAGTCTGCTCCTCCTGTTATAATTATGAGACACTACAGTCTGCTCCACCTGCGTTATAATTATGAGACACTACAGTCTGCTCCTCCTGTTATAATTATGAGACACTACAGTCTGCTCCTCCAGTTGTATAATTATGAGACACTGCAGTCTGCTCCTCCTGTATTATAATTATGAGACACTACAGTCTGCTCCTCCTGTGTTATAATTATGAGACACTACAGTCTGCTCCACCTGTTATAATTATGAGACACTACAGTCTGCTCCACCTGTGATATAATTATGAGACACTACAGTCTGCTCCTCCTGTATTATAATTATGAGACACTATAGTCTGCTCCTCCTGTATTATAATTATGAGACACTACAGTCTGCTCCTCCTGTGTTATAATTATGAGACACTACAGTCTGCTCCACCTGTTATAATTATGAGACACTACAGTCTGCTCCACCTGTGATATAATTATGAGACACTACAGTCTGCTCCTCCTGTTATAAAATTATGAGACACTACAGTCTGCTCCTCCTGTATTATAATTATGAGACACTACAGTCTGCTCCTCCTGTGTTATAACTATGAGACACTACAGTCTGCTCCACTTGTGTTATAATTATGAGACACTACAGTCTGCTCCTACTGTGTTATAATTATGAGACACTACAGTCTGCTCCACCTGTGTTATAATTATGAGACACTACAGTCTGCTCCACCTGTGTTATAATTATGAGACACTACAGTCTGCTCCACCTGTGTTATAATTATGAGACACTACAGTCTGCTTGATCTGTGTTATATTTATGAGACACTACAGTCTGCTCCTCCTGTGTTATAATTATGAGACACTACAGTCTGCTCCACCTGTGTTATAATTATGAGACACTACAGTCTGCTCCTCCTGTTATAATTATGAGACACTACAGTCTGCTACTCCTGTGTTATAATTATGAGACACTACAGTCTGCTCCTCCTGTATTATAATTATGAGACACTACAGTCTGCTCCTCCAGTTGTATAATTATGAGACACTACAGTCTGCTCCACCTGTGTTATAATTATGAGACACTACAGTCTGCTCCATCTGTGTTATAATTATGAGACACTACAGTCTGCTCCATCAGTGTTATAATTATGAGACACTACAGTCTGCTCCTCCTGTGTTATAATTATGAGACACTACAGTCTGCTCCTCCTGTGTTATAACTATGAGACACTACAGTCTGCTCCGCCTGTATTATAATTATGAGACACTACAGTCTTCTCCTCCTGTGATATAATTATGAGACACTACAGTCTGCTCCTCCTGTGTTATAACTATGAGACACTACAGTCTGCTCCGCCTGTATTATAATTATGAGACACTACAGTCTGCTACTCCTGTATTATAATTATGAGACACTACAGTCTGCTCCACCTGTGTTATAATTGTGAGACACTACAGTCTGCTCCACCTGTGTCATAATTATGAGACAATACAGTCTGCTCCTCCTGTGTTATAATTATGAGACACTACAGTCTGCTCCTCCTGTGCTATAATTATGAGACACTACAGTCTGCTCCTCCTGTGCTATAATTATGAGACACTACAGTCTGCTCCTCCTGTGTTATATTTATGAGACACTACAGTCTGCTCCTCCTGTGCTATAATTATGAGACATTACAGTCTGCTCCACTTGTGTTATAATTATGAGACACTACAGTCTTCTCCTCCTGTGTTATAATTATGAGACACTACAGTCTGCTCCTCCTGTGTTATAATTATGAGACACTACAGTCTGCTCCTCCAGTTGTATAATTATGAGACACTACAGTCTGCTCCTCCTTTATTATAATTATGAGACACTACAGTCTGCTCCTCCAGTTGTATAATTATGAGACACTACAGTCTGCTCCACCTGTGTTATAATTATGAGACACTACAGTCTGCTTGATCTGTGTTATATTTATGAGACACTACAGTCTGCTCCTCCTGTGTTATAATTATGAGACACTACAGTCTGCTCCACCTGTGTTATAATTATGAGACACTACAGTCTGCTCCTCCTGTTATAATTATGAGACACTACAGTCTGCTCCTCCTGTTATAATTATGAGACACTACAGTCTGCTCCACCTGTGTTATAATTATGAGACACTACAGTCTGCTACTCCTGTGTTATAATTATGAGACACTACAGTCTGCTCCTCCAGTTGTATAATTATGAGACACTACAGTCTGCTCCTCCAGTTGTATAATTATGAGACACTACAGTCTGCTCCTCCTGTATTATAATTATGAGACACTACAGTCTGCTCCTCCAGTTGTATAATTATGAGACACTACAGTCTGCTCCACCTGTGTTATAATTATGAGACACTACAGTCTGCTCCATCTGTGTTATAATTATGAGACACTACAGTCTGCTCCATCAGTGTTATAATTATGAGACACTACAGTCTGCTCCTCCTGTGTTATAATTATGAGACACTACAGTCTGCTCCTCCTGTGCTATAATTATGAGACAACACAGTCTGCTCCACCTGTGTTATAATTATGAGACACTACAGTCTGCTCCTCCTGTTATAATTATGAGACACTACATTCTGCTCCACCTGTGTTATAATTATGAGACACTATAGTCTGCTCCTCCTGTATTATAATTATGAGACACTACAGTCTGCTCCTCCTGTTATAATTATGAGACACTACAGTCTGCTCCTCCTGTGTTATAATTATGAGACACTACAGTCTGCTCCTCCTGTGTTATAATTATGAGACACTACAGTCTGCTCCTCCTGTGTTATAATTATGAGACACTACAGTCTGCTCCTCCTGTGTTATAATTATGAGACACTACAGTCTGCTCCACCTGTTATAATTATGAGACACTACAGTCTGCTCCTCCTGTGTTATAATTATGAGACACTACAGTCTGCTCCTCCTGTGTTATAATTATGAGACACTACAGTCTGCTCCTCCTGTGTTATAATTATGAGACACTACAGTCTGCTCCACCTGTTATAATTATGAGACACTACAGTCTGCTCCTCCTGTGTTATAATTATGAGACACTACAGTCTGCTCCACTTGTGTTATTATTATGAGACACTACAGTCTGCTCCTCCTGTGCTATAATTATGAGACACTACAGTCTGCTCCTCCTGTATTATAATTATGAGACACTACAGTCTGCTCCACCTGTGTTATAATTATGAGACACTACAGTCTGCTACTCCTGTGTTATAATTATGAGACACTACAGTCTGCTCCTCCTGTATTATAATTATGAGACACTACAGTCTGCTCCTCCAGTTGTATAATTATGAGACACTACAGTCTGCTCCACCTGTGTTATATTTATGAGACAATACAGTCTGCTCCTCCTGTGTTATAACTATGAGACACTACAGTCTGCTCCTCCTTTATTATAATTATGAGACACTACAGTCTTCTCCTCCTGTGATATAATTATGAGACACTACAGTCTGCTCCTCCTGTGTTATAACTATGAGACACTACAGTCTGCTCCGCCTGTATTATAATTATGAGAGACTACAGTCTGCTCCTCCTGTATTATAATTATGAGACACTACAGTCTGCTCCACCTGTGTTATAATTGTGAGACATTACAGTCTGCTTCTCCTGTATTATAATTATTAGACACTACAGTCTGCTCCACCTGTGTTATAATTGTGAGACACTACAGTCTGCTCCACCTGTGTCATAATTATGAGACAATACAGTCTGCTCCTCCTGTGTTATAATTATGAGACACTACAGTCTGCTCCTCCTGTGCTATAATTATGAGACACTACAGTCTGCTCCTCCTGTGCTATAATTATGAGACACTACAGTCTGCTCCTCCTGTGTTATATTTATGAGACACTACAGTCTGCTCCTCCTGTGCTATAATTATGAGACATTACAGTCTGCTCCACTTGTGTTATAATTATGAGACACTACAGTCTGCTCCTCCTGTTATAATTATGAGACACTACAGTCTGCTCCTCCTGTGTTATAATTATGAGACACTACAGTCTGCTCCTCCTGTGTTATAATTATGAGACACTACAGTCTGCTCCTCCAGTTGTATAATTATGAGACACTACAGTCTGCTCCTCCTTTATTATAATTATGAGACACTACAGTCTGCTCCTCCAGTTGTATAATTATGAGACACTACAGTCTGCTCCACCTGTGTTATAATTATGAGACACTACAGTCTGCTCGATCTGTGTTATATTTATGAGACACTACAGTCTGCTCCTCCTGTGTTATAATTATGAGACACTACAGTCTGCTCCACCTGTGTTATAATTATGAGACACTACAGTCTGCTCCTCCTGTTATAATTATGAGACACTACAGTCTGCTCCTCCTGTGTTATAATTATGAGACACTACAGTCTGCTCCTCCTGTTATAATTATGAGACACTACAGTCTGCTCCACCTGTGTTATAATTATGAGACACTACAGTCTGCTACTCCTGTGTTATAATTATGAGACACTACAGTCTGCTCCTCCAGTTGTATAATTATGAGACACTACAGTCTGCTCCTCCTGTATTATAATTATGAGACACTACAGTCTGCTCCTCCAGTTGTATAATTATGAGACACTACAGTCTGCTCCACCTGTGTTATAATTATGAGACACTACAGTCTGCTCCATCTGTGTTATAATTATGAGACACTACAGTCTGCTCCATCTGTGTTATAATTATGAGACACTACAGTCTGCTCCTCCTGTGTTATAATTATGAGACACTACAGTCTGCTCCATCTGTGTTATAATTATGAGACACTACAGTCTGCTCCACCTGTGTTATAATTATGAGACACTACAGTCTGCTCCATCTGTGTTATAATTATGAGACACTACAGTCTGCTCCATCTGTGTTATAATTATGAGACACTACAGTCTGCTCCTCCTGTGTTATAATTATGAGACACTACAGTCTGCTCCATCTGTGTTATAATTATGAGACACTACAGTCTGCTCCATCTGTGTTATAATTATGAGACACTACAGTCTGCTCCTCCTGTGCTATAATTATGAGACACTACAGTCTGCTCCATCTGTGTTATAATTATGAGACACTACAGTCTGCTCCATCTGTGTTATAATTATGAGACACTACAGTCTGCTCCTCCTGTGTTATATTTATGAGACACTACAGTCTGCTACTCCTGTGTTATAATTATGAGACACTACAGTCTGCTCCATCTGTGTTATAATTATGAGACACTACAGTCTGCTCCATCTGTGTTATAATTATGAGACACTACAGTCTGCTCCTCCTGTGCTATAATTATGAGACACTACAGTCTGCTCCACCTGTGTTATAATTATGAGACACTACAGTCTGCTCCTCCTGTTATAATTATGAGACACTACAGTCTGCTCCACCTGTGTTATAATTATGAGACACTACAGTCTGCTCCACCTGTGTTATAATTATGAGACACTACAGTCTGCTCCTCCTGTGTTATAATTATGAGACACCACAGTCTGCTCCACCTGCGTTATAATTATGAGACACTACAGTCTGCTCCTCCTGTGTTATAATTATGAGACACTACAGTCTGCTCCTCCAGTTGTATAATTATGAGACACTACAGTCTGCTCCTCCTGTGTAATAATTATGAGACACTACAGTCTGCTCCTCCTGTATTATAATTATGAGACACTACAGTCTGCTCCTCCTGTTATAATTATGAGACACTACAGTCTGCTCCTCCTGTGTAATAATTATGAGACACTACAGTCTGCTCCTCCTGTGTTATAATTATGAGACACTACAGTCTGCTCCACCTGCGTTATAATTATGAGACACTACAGTCTGCTCCTCCTGTGTTATAATTATGAGACACTACAGTCTGCTCCTCCTGTGTTATAATTATGAGACACTATGGCAATAGCAAGAATTGAGAGTGTATATAGCCCCAATTCTATTGGTAGGGGAATTACAGTGTATTCAAGTTAGTTTCTGGGGTGAAGGTGGGGGGGGCACACCGTTGGAACGGGGATTTGGGGTCTATATATGGGGTATACGGGGATACACTGTCAGTGTATTCCATTCAGGATCCGGGGAAAGCTGGGTTGCGGCGATTGAGCCCGTCAGTGCCACGTTACACTGACAAGCTTCTCCCTGGAATTTAGCTCTTACAAGAGCTGTTGGTTGTCTTCTCCTTCCTATCCTAGCCTGTCCCTGCCTACCCAGAATCTAAGCCCTAGCTAGCTGGACGGAAACCTCCGTCCTCGGTGAATTGCAAGCTCAGAATGACGCGAACCTGGGCGGCGCTGTTCTTTTAAATTAGAGGTCACATGTATTCGGCAGCCAATGGGTTTTTCCTACTTTTTTCAACGTCACCGGTGTCGTAGTTCCCCTCCCACCTACCCTGCGCTTTTATTGGAGCAAAAAAGGCGCCAGGGAAGGTGGGAGGGGAATCGAGTAATGGCGCACTTTACCACGCGGTGTTCGATTCGATTCGAACATGCCGAACAGCCTAATATCCGATCGAACATGAGTTCAATAGAACACTGTTCGCTCATCTCTAATAATAATACTATATAATAATATACAGCGCTATAGAATAATGATACTATATAATAATATACAGCACTATAGAATAATGATACTATATAATAATATACAGCGCTATAGAATAATGATACTATATAATAATATACAGCACATAGAATAATAATACTATATAATAATATACAGCACTATAGAATAATGATACTATATAATAATATACAGCACTATAGAATAATGATACTATATAATAATATACAGCACTATAGAATAATGATACTATATAATAATATACAGCACATAGAATAATGATACTATATAATAATATACAGCGCTATAGAATAATGATACTATATAATAATATACAGCGCTATAGAATAATGATACTATATAATAATATACAGCACTATAGAATAATGATACTATATAATAATATACAGCACATAGAATAATGATACTATATAATAATATACAGCGCTATAGAATAATGATACTATATAATAATATACTGCACTATAGAATAATGATACTATATAATAATATACAGCACATAGAATAATGATACTATATAATAATATACAGCGCTATAGAATAATGATACTATATAATAATATACAGCACTATAGAATAATGATACTATATAATAATATACAGCACTATAGAATAATGATACTATATAATAATATACAGCACTATAGAATAATGATACTATATAATAATATACAGCACTATAGAATAATGATACTATATAATAATATACAGCGCTATAGAATAATGATACTATATAATAATATACAGCACATAGAATAATGATACTATATAATAATATGCAGCACTATAGAATAATGATACTATATAATAATATAGTAATAATATGTATAATAATATGAAACTAAATCTCTCTAAGACTGAACTACTACTGTTTCCACCATCTAATAGATCTGTCCCTGATATATCCATTGCAGTCTCAGGCCTTACTATAACTCCTAGGCAGTAGGCCCGCTGCCTCGGGGTCATATGTGACGCAGACCTTTCCTTCACCCCTCATATTGAATCACTCGCACGTTCATGTCACCTCCACCTCAAAAACATCTCCAGAATACACCCTTTCCTTACCAGAGATACACTAAAGACACTTATTGTCTCTCTGATTCATTCTCGCCTTGACTACTGTAACTCCTTACTAATCAGTCTTCCCCTCACTAAACTCTCCCCTCTACAATCTATTCTGAATGCAGCGGCTCATCTATCAGGCTAGACGCTACAGCGAGGCCTCCGGTCTGTGCCGGTCACTACAGCGAGGCCTCTGGTCTGTGCCGGTCACTACAGCGAGGCCTCCGGTCTGTGCCGGTCACTACAGCGAGGCCTCCGGTCTGTGCCAGTCACTACAGCGAGGCCTCCGGTCTGTGCCGGTCACTACACTGGCTGCCTATTCATTATAGAATAAAATATAAAGTTATTACTCTCATCCACAAGGCTCTCCATAATGCCGCACCTCCCTACATTTCTTCCCTCATCTCTGTCTACCACCCAACCCGTGTTCTCCGCTCACTCAATGACCTAACACTTCCA
This sequence comes from Leptodactylus fuscus, assembly GCF_031893055.1. NCBI lineage: Eukaryota > Metazoa > Chordata > Amphibia > Anura > Leptodactylidae > Leptodactylus > Leptodactylus fuscus. The sequence continues at coordinate 116,706 of NW_027441001.1, forward strand.
TCCTCTATTATCAGAACCTCCCCCGCTCGTATACAAGACTTCTCCCGAGCTGCACCACTTCTCTGGAATGCTCTACCCCGGACAATCAGAGGAACTCCCAACTTCTACAGTTTCAAACGCAAACTAAAGACGCATCTTTTCAGACAAGCCTATCACAATTCCTAATGCACAAAATTGTCTGAACACTGTATAAGCAATGCCGCCCCTGCTACCTCTTGTGTCACCCCCTCTACCTCATAGATTGTAAGCTCTTTTGAGCAGGGCCCTCAGTCCCATTGTGTGAAATGACGTTCTTTGTTATGTCTGTCTGTATCTGAACCCTATAAATTGTACAGCGCTGCGGAATATGTTGGCGCTATATAAATAAAATGTATTATTATTATTATATACAGCACATAGAATAATGATACTATATAATAATATACAGCACTATAGAATAATGATACTATATAATAATATACAGCGCTATAGAATGATACTATACAATAATATACAGCACTATAGAATAATGATACTATATAATAATATACAGCGCTATAGAATGATACTATACAATAATATACAGCACTATAGAATAATAATACTATATAACAATATACAGCACATAGAATAATGATACTATATAATAATATACAGCGCTATAGAATGATACTATACAATAATATACAGCACTATAGAATAATAATACTATATAACAATATACAGCACATAGAATAATGATACTATATAATAATATACAGCACATAGAATAATGATACTATATAATAATATACAGCATTTTGGATAGCCGTGTGTTCTAGCATGAACCTTCCGGAAGCGTTCTTTCACTTCCTATATCAGTTGTGTGAGGGGATAATCATATGTCTGTAATAATGGGTTGTACACGTGTGTGTGTGGATGGCATGTGCGTCCTAATATAGATTGCACAGTAAATAGTCACTTACCTCGGAATAGCGAACTAATACGCATTCGCACATATGTGTTCCAGTGTGGACCGCATAACTTTTTGGAAGCGCCCAGGTGACCTGAAGGACATACAATTGGTCTCTCCTTTATAAGGGCCCAAGCGGTCTCTTCTAACACAGCATGATTTTTCGGCAAATCCAGAATTTCCTGCCATAAGGTAAGACACTGCCGTACCTTCTTACAATGTGTTAGCGCCTTCATGCTGCTGCCAATTATAACTACTGAATATCATGGCTAATAATGAACACAGTACGGTTAATGGCCGGGGCTATAAGACATGTGCGTAAGATTCACCCAATGGCCGGGGCTATAAGACATGTGGGTGAGATTGACCTAATGGCCGGGGCTATAAGACACGTGTGTAATATAGGGGTCTCACTTAATCTCTTTATATGGTCGTTAGATACAATCGATATACTGAACTATTTGTTCTTAGTTTTCGTGTATTTTAATTGTGGGCTCTAATCAGTAATTGTTGGCCGTCATATTCTCCTGTGTGTTTTAGTGTTATAGACCAAGGATAATTTCATCCCCCTTCTATGTAATTTTTATTTGTGTATTTTGTGTAATATTTAATGTTTTATATGATTTTTAGACCATTTTATACATTTCTTACATTGTAGTCTTGTTTCTATCAGCGGCTTAGTGTCGGGGTCCGGGCGAGCCTCCATATCCCTAGAGCTTATGTGTGGATATCTGTTTGTTGCTTTTAATCAGTTACGCACTAGATAAAGGGCGTTTGGGCCGATACGCGGTGATCCTTTGCGTTGTGCATTCCTACTGGACCTGAGAGCGCCGTCCCTTGCTTCATTCACTACTCGTCCATCCTCGGATCACACTCCACATGGTCTAGGGTTCCGGACATTTCCCCCAGTCGTTACAATCACAATTTGGCCCTTCTTACAATTACTTCATAAAGCAGACAGATACTTCTGTATATATGGACAATATAGGGATGGTGTATCTCCAATATGGCGCATGTCAGTGGTGTATTTAGGCTATTTGTTGCCCCCTCTCCCCTCTCATAGCAGAGTCTCCCAGACAATCCTTACATTCTGTAGGATGACAGTGGCTGCTGCCTGTGGTCACCCCCCAGCAGTTGAGTATAATGGGCTCTGCCATGTCTGTATAGTGAGGTCGGAGCCGCCATATAACCGCCCACACTCATCAATGACCAGAAGAAAGCAATCTCTTGTGGTTATAACGCCGTGTCCGCAGCCCCTCACGTGACCCCTCCACCACAATTTCTTGCCTCCCCTTTTCTTTGGAAACAACTTTTGTAACTTCCCACCAGAAATGTTTCCCAAGAAATGTGAAGAAACTATAAAGTGTTGTAATAACCAGAGGAGGAAGAAAGAAATCAGAAAACCACAGAGCAAGAACAACAGGAAGACACCGACCCCACACAAAACACATAGCGGGGTCTGTGGCCCCACAGTGAAGACCCCATAGAAGGAATAAGACCCCCACCAAAATAAGCTGCTCATGTATAACAGGATTAATCATCTGAACGGATGTCTAATGTGACAGCACTGAACCCCTTCATCATTCTCAAGATATCTGACTGCTGTCTGTGGATGAGACCGCTACCTGACTGCTGTCTGTGGATGAGACCACTGCCTGACTGCTGTCTGTGGATGAGACCACTGCCTGACTGCTGTCTGTGGATGAGACCACTGCCTGACTGCTGTCTGTGGATGAGACCACTGCCTGACTGCTGTCTGTGGATGAGACCACTGCCTGACTGCTGTCTGTGGATGAGACCACTGCCTGACTGCTGTCTGTGGATGAGACCACTACCTGACTGCTGTCTGTGGATGAGACCACTGCCTGACTGCTGTCTGCGGATGAGACCACTGCCTGACTGCTGTCTATGGATCAGACCGCTGCCTGACTGCTGTCTGTGGATGAGACCACTACCTGACTGCTGTCTGTGGATGAGACCACTGCCTGACTGCTGTCTGTGGATGAGACCACTGCCTGACTGCTGTCTGTGGATGAGACCACTGCCTGACTGCTGTCTGTGGATGAGACCACTACCTGACTGCTGTCTGTGGATGAGACCACTGCCTGACTGCTGTCTGTGGATGAGACCACTGCCTGACTGCTGTCTGTGGATGAGACCACTACCTGACTGCTGTCTGTGGATGAGACCACTGCCTGACTGCTGTCTGTGGATGAGACCACTGCCTGACTGCTGTCTGCGGATGAGACCACTGCCTGACTGATGTCTGCGGATGAGACCACTACCTGACTGCTGTCTATCGATGAGACCACTGCCTGACTGCTGTCTGTGGATGAGACCACTGCCTGACTGCTGTCTGTGGATGAGACCACTGCCTGACTGCTGTCTGTGGATGAGACCACTACCTGACTGCTGTCTGTGGATGAGACCACTGCCTGACTGATGTCTGCGGATGAGACCACTGCCTGACTGCTGTCTGTGGATGAGACCACTGCCTGACTGCTGTCTGTGGATGAGACCACTGCCTGACTTCTGTCTGTGGATGAGACCGCTACCTGACTGCTGTCTGTGGATGAGACCACTGCCTGACTGCTGTCTGTGGATGAGACCGCTACCTGACTGCTGTCTGTGGATGAGACCACTGCCTGACTGCTGTCTGTGGATGAGACCACTGCCTGACTGCTGTCTGTGGATGAGACCACTGCCTGACTGCTGTCTGTGGAAGATACCACTGCCTGACTGCTGTCTGTGGATGAGACCACTGCCTGACTGCTGTCTGTGGATGAGACCACTACCTGACTGCTGTCTGTGGATGAGACCACTGCCTGACTGCTGTCTGTGGATGAGACCACTGCCTGACTGCTGTCTGTGGATGAGACCACTGCCTGACTGCTGTCTGTGGATGAGACCACTGCCTGACTGCTGTCTGTGGATGAGACTACTGCCTGACTGCTGTCTGCGGATGAGACCACTGCCTGACTGCTGTCTGTGGAGGAGACCACTGCCTGACTGCTGTCTGTGGATGAGACCGCTACCTGACTGCTGTCTGTGGATGAGACCACTGCCTGACTGCTGTCTGTGGATGAGACCACTGCCTGACTGCTGTCTGTGGATGAGACCACTGCCTGACTGCTGTCTGCGGATGAGACCACTGCCTTACTGCTGTCTGTGGATGAGACCACTACCTGACTGCTGTCTGTGGATGAGACCACTGCCTGACTGCTGTCTGTGGATGAGACCACTGCCTGACTGCTGTCTGTGGATGAGACCACTGCCTGACTGCTGTCTGCGGATGAGACCACTGCCTGACTGCTGTCTGTGGATGAGACCACTGCCTGACTGCTGTCTATGGATCAGACCGCTGCCTGACTGCTGTCTGTGGATGAGACCACTACCTGACTGCTGTCTGTGGATGAGACCACTGCCTTACTGCTGTCTGTGGATGAGACCACTGCCTGACTGCTGTCTGTGGATGAGACCACTGCCTGACTGCTGTCTGCGGATGAGACCACTGCCTGACTGCTGTCTGTGGAGAAGACCACTGCCTGACTGCTGTCTATGGATCAGACCGCTGCCTGACTGCTGTCTGTGGATGAGACCACTACCTGACTGCTGTCTGTGGATGAGACCACTGCCTTACTGCTGTCTGTGGATGAGACCACTACCTGACTGCTGTCTGTGGATGAGACCACTGCCTGACTGCTGTCTGTGGATGAGACCACTGCCTGACTGCTGTCTGTGGATGAGACCACTGCCTGACTGCTGTCTGTGGATGAGACCACTGCCTGACTGCTGTCTGCGGATGAGACCACTGCCTGACTGCTGTCTGTGGATGAGACCACTGCCTGACTGCTGTCTGCGGATGAGACCACTGCCTGACTGCTGTCTGTGGATGAGACCACTGCCTGACTGCTGTCTGTGGAGAAGACCACTGCCTGACTGCTGTCTATGGATCAGACCGCTGCCTGACTGCTGTCTGTGGATGAGACCACTACCTGACTGCTGTCTGTGGATGAGACCACTGCCTGACTGCTGTCTGTGGATGAGACCACTGCCTGACTGCTGTCTGTGGATGAGACCACTACCTGACTGCTGTCTGTGGATGAGACCACTGCCTGACTGCTGTCTGTGGATGAGACCACTACCTGACTGCTGTCTGTGGATGAGACCACTACCTGACTCCGCCTCCTCTGCCACCTCCTCCTCCTTCTCCACCTCCTCCTCTACATTCTCCGCCACCTCCTCCTCCTCCGTCTCCTCCGCTAACTCCTCCGTCTCCTCCGCCAACTCCTCCTCCGTCTCCTCCGCCTCCTCCTCCATCTCCTCCACCACCTCCTCCTCCGCCACCTGCTCCTCCGTCTCCTCCTCCTCCTCCTCCGTCTCCCCCTCCTCCACCTCCTCCTCCGTCTCCTCCTCCTCCATCTCCTCCACCTCCTCCTCCGCCATCTCCTCCTCCTCCTCCTCCTCCTCCGCCATCTCCTCCTCCATCTCCTCCGCCTCCTCCTCCGTCTCCTCCTCCTCCATCTCCTCCACCTCCTCCTCCGCCATCTCCTCCTCCTCCACCTCCTCCTCCGCCATCTCCTCCTCCTCCTCCTCCTCCTCCGCCATCTCCTCCTCCATCTCCTCCTCCTCCTCCTCTGTCTCCTCCTCCTCCATCTCCTCCACCTCCTCCTCCGCCATCTCCTCCTCCATTTCATCCTCCTCCATCTCCTCCTCCGCCACCTCCTCCGCCTCCTCCTCCTCCGCCACCTCCTCCTCACACAAATAATCAACAATCAGGTTTGATCTGAAGATTTTATTAGCCCAGTCACAGAGAGATGTTTTGTGTCGGACTCTGCTGCGCACGGACCAGGCAGCCTCAGTAATCTTTTCTTTCTATGGGTAGGAATCCTATGGTACTTCCTCCTCCAGTTGGCGGCTGACATGTTTTGGATGGTTTGATGCATTTTTTTCTCCCATTCCTCTTGACAAGAACATTCTGAAATGAGCAAGAAACAATCCTGTGTATACTGGAGAATCCATCAAGACGATCAGTCAGATCAGTAAGTTCTCCCACCATTTCTACCCGCTGCAACCAGGAGGGATCCAAATCAACTCCAATATATAAAAAGATAAAATGTAACTTGTTCATAACAAGTAATAAGTGACATTGTAAGTCAGAAGATGAGATGCATAGTGCTACGCGTTGCGCTACACATGTGCCTTCCTCATGGCATAAAATCAGACGGAACTTCTTTAGTATTAAAACCAACGTAAGCGACCAACGTAAGCCAAACATGAATGCGGTGACCATATAGAGAGTGTAAAGGAACACATGTATGAATGAGAATGGCCCTACAAGTCCTACTCATACTAAGGGATGTTAGACCCGTGAGATATATACATTAAAGTTATTAAATAATTCTCAGAATATTGTCTGCCATAAGAGATGAAGGTTCTAAACTTCAAGGAATCTAAAAATCCGCAGTATAAATCCGGAACCCTAAACTGCACTGATCTCTCCTTCATAGAAATCCTGTGGGCCCTTAGGAAACGCTTTGCAACGTGATGATCACATGACACAATTATAAAGGGAGCCGACAAACCATGCAGGTTTCCTTGTAACAATGTCGTGTCCATCACGTGACCTGTGATCCACCAATCAAAAATCCAGAGAAAGAAGCAACTTGTTCTGATAAAAGGGATAACATGATATATATATATATATATATATATATATATATATATATATATATATATATATATATATATACAGTGTATACATAACAGTATCTAGAGCGGATATAAATCAGGTCTGAGGGTATGAATATAATCTGAAATACTTAATGTATGATAAATCAGATCGGACAGTGACTCCTTTGGGTTTGCCTCGTCTTAAGACACATTATCCAAAAGGCTTCTCGTAACCCAAGTTTCTCTTTCCATTCTCCACCTCTTGCCGGTTTCTGTGCAGATCCTATTGCATAAAATCTTAAGGAAGACGTCCGACCACCAAGTACTTGTGTAACGTGTCTAGATACATTATCTCCTATGTTGTTACTATGCCATGTGTTCTGAGAGCCTCATTTACACCGTCCTGATAGAAGAGCCGACCTATAGCACATTACATGTCACACGTTCTCTTCTATAAACCATACGATCGCTATTACAATACAAAAAAGTTGCAATGTCGTATGTACAAACGTTATCAGTGTCATGAAGGACCTCGCTTCTTGTTACAGCGACTAGAGCCGCATCTGTAAAGACCTTTAAGGTTTAATTAAGTTTTCATAGAACTTTTATCATTGCTCCTATACATAGCTGGAGATCATGAATCTCCGACTGTGCGACCTCGGCCCGCTACAGATTGAATCCCATTATTAAGTATCGCACTTGTTATTGCATCTTGAAGCAAAATAGGAAGATTCCGCTTAAAAGCTTTAAGGATTTCCGGAAATTGGGAACTATATGGAGTTGAAAACACATCTATAATGGTGGAGAAGGACAGAACCTGGAAGAAGTGTCCACCTGACCAATATCAGAGAGGTCTCATCTATAGTGGTGGAGAAGGACAGAACCTGGAAGAAGTGTCCACCTGACCAATATCAGAGAGGTCTCATCTATAGTGGTGGAGAAGGACAGAACCTGGAAGAAGTGTCCACCTGACCAATATCAGAGAGGTCTCATCTATAGTGGTGGAGAAGGACAGAACCTGGAAGAAGTGTCCACCTGACCAATATCAGAGAGGTCTCATCTATAGTGGTGGAGAAGGACAGAACCTGGAAGAAGTGTCCACCTGACCAATATCAGAGAGGTCTCATCTATAGTGGTGGAGAAGGACAGAACCTGGAAGAAGTGTCCACCTGACCAATAACAGAGAGGTCTCATCTATAGTGGTGGAGAAGGACAGAAACTGGAAGAAGTGTCCACCTGACCAATAACAGAGAGGTCTCATCTATAGTGGTGGAGAAGGACAGAACCTGGAAGAAGTGTCCACCTGACCAATAACAGAGAGGTCTCATCTATAGTGGTGGAGAAGGACAGAAACTGGAAGAAGTGTCCACCTGACCAATAACAGAGAGGTCTCATCTATAGTGGTGGAGAAGGACAGAACATGGAAGAAGTGTCTACCTGAGCAATAACAGAGAGGTCTCATCTATAATGGTGGAGAAGGACAGAACCTGGAAGAAGTGTCCACCTGACCAATAACAGAGAGGTCTCATCTATAATGGTGGAGAAGGACAGAACATGGAAGAAGTGTCTACCTGAGCAATAACAGAGAGGTCTCATCTATAATGGTGGAGAAGGACAGAACCTGGAAGAAGTGTCCACCTGACCAATAACAGAGAGGTCTCATCTATAATGGTGGAGAAGGACAGAACCTGGAAGAAGTGTCCACCTGACCAATAACAGAGAGGTCTCATCTATAGTGGTGGAGAAGGACAGAAACTGAAAGAAGTGTCCACCTGACCAATAACAGAGAGGTCTCATCTATAGTGGTGGAGAAGGACAGAACCTGGAAGAAGTGTCCACCTGACCAATAACAGAGAGGTCTCATCTATAGTGGTGGAGAAGGACAGAAACTGGAAGAAGTGTCCACCTGACCAATAACAGAGAGGTCTCATCTATAGTGGTGGAGAGGGACAGAACCTGGAAGAAGTGTCCACCTGACCAATAACAGAGAGGTCTCATCTATAATGGTGGAGAAGGACAGAACATGGAAGAAGTGTCTACCTGAGCAATAACAGAGAGGTCTCATCTATAATGGTGGAGAAGGACAGAACCTGGAAGAAGTGTCCACCTGACCAATAACAGAGAGGTCTCATCTATAGTGCTGGAGAAGGACAGAACCTGGAAGAAGTGTCCACCTGAGCAATATCAGAGAGGTCTCATCTATAGTGCTGGAGAAGGACAGAACCTGGAAGAAGTGTCTACCTGACAAATAACAGAGAGGTCTCATCTATAATGGTGGAGAAGGACAGAACCTGGAAGAAGTGTCCACCTGACCAATAACAGAGAGGTCTCATCTATAGTGGTGGAGAAGGACAGAACCTGGAAGAAGTGTCCACCTGACCAATAACAGAGAGGTCTCATCTATAGTGCTGGAGAAGGACAGAACCTGGATGAAGTGTCCACCTGACCAATATCAGAGAGGTCTCATCTATAGTGGTGGAGAAGGACAGAACCTGAAAGAAGTGTCCACCTGACCAATAACAGAGAGGTCTCATCTATAGTGGTGGAGAAGGACAGAACCTGGATGAAGTGTCCACCTGAGCAATAACAGAGAGGTCTCATCTATAGTGCTGGAGAAGGACAGAACCTGGATGAAGTGTCCACCTGACCAATAACAGAGAGGTCTCATCTATATTGCTGGAGAAGGACAGAACCTGGATGAAGTATCCACCTGACCAATATCAGAGAGGTCTCATCTATAGTGCTGGAGAAGGACAGAACCTAGAAGAGGTGTCCACCTGATCAATAACAGAGAGGTCTCATCTATAGTAGTGGAGAAGGACAGAACCTGGAAGAAGTGTCCACCTGACCAATATCAGAGAGGCCTCATCTATAATGGTGGAGAAGGACAGAACCTGGAAGAAGTGTCCACCTGACCAATAACAGAGAGGTCTCATCTATAGTGGTGGAGAAGGACAGAACCTGGAAGAAGTATCCACCTGACCAATATCAGAGAGGTCTCATCTATAATGGTGGAGAAGGACAGAACCTGGAAGAAGTGTCTACCTGACCAATATCAGAGAGGTCTCATCTATAGTGGTGGAGAAGGACAGAACCTGCATGAAGTGTCCACCTGACCAATATCAAAGAGGTCTCATCTATAGTGCTGGAGAAGGACTGAACCTGGATGAAGTGTCCACCTGACCAATAACAGAGAGGTCTCATCTATAATGGTGGAGAAGGACAGAACCTGGAAGAAGTATCCAACTGACCAATAACAGAGAGGTCTCATCTATAGTGCTGGAGAAGGACAGAACCTGGAAGAAGTGTCCACCTGACCAATATCAGAGAGGTCTCATCTATAGTAGTGGAGAAGGACAGAACCTGGAAGAAGTGTCCACCTGACCAATATCAGAGAGGTCTCATCTATAGTGGTGGAGAAGGACAGAACCTGGAAGAAGTGTCTACCTGACCAATAACAGAGAGGTCTCATCTATAGTGCTGGAGAAGGACAGAACCTGGAAGAAGTGTCCACCTGAGCAATCACAGAGAGGTCTCATCTATAGTGCTGGAGAAGGACAGAACCTGGAAGAAGTGTCCACCTGACCAATATCAAAGAGGTCTCATCTATAGTGCTGGAGAAGGACAGAACCTGGATGAAGTGTCCACCTGACCAATAACAGAGAGGTCTCATCTATAGTGCTGGAGAAGGACAGAACCTGGATGAAGTGTCCACCTGAGCAATCACAGAGAGGTCTCATCTATAATGGTAGAGAAGGACAGAACCTGGAAGAAGTGTCCACCTGACCAATAACAGAGAGGTCTCATCTATAGTGGTGGAGAAGGACAGAACCTGGAAGAAGTGTCCACCTGACCAATAACAGAGAGGTCTCATCTATAGTGGTGGAGAAGGACAGAACCTGGATGAAGTGTCCACCTGAGCAATAACAGAGAGGTCTCATCTATAGTGCTGGAGAAGGACAGAACCTGGAAGAAGTGTCCACCTGACCAATAACAGAGAGGTCTCATCTATAGTGCTGGAGAAGGACAGAACCTGGAAGAAGTGTCTACCTGACCAATAACAGAGAGGTCTCATCTATAGTGCTGTAGAAGGACAGAACCTGGAAGAAGTGTCCACCTGACCAATAACAGAGAGGTCTCATCTATAGTGGTGGAGAAGGACAGAACCTGGAAGAAGTGTCCACCTGACCAATAACAGACAGGTCTCATCTATAATGGTGGAGAAGGACAGAACCTGGAAGAAGTGTCCACCTGACCAATAACAGACAGGTCTCATCTATAATGGTGGAGAAGGACAGAACCTGGAAGAAGTGTCCACCTGACCAATAACAGACAGGTCTCATCTATAATGGTGGAGAAGGACAGAACCTGGAAGAAGTGTCCACCTGACCAATATCAGAGAGGTCTCATCTATAGTGCTGGAGAAGGACAGAACCTGGAAGAAGTGTCCACCTGACCAATAACAGAGAGGTCTCATCTATAATGGTGGAGAAGGACAGAACCTGGAAGAAGTGTCCACCTGAGCAATCACAGAGAGGTCTCATCTATAGTGGTGGAGAAGGACAGAACCTGGAAGAAGTGTCCACCTGACCAATAACAGACAGGTCTCATCTATAATGGTGGAGAAGGACAGAACCTGGAAGAAGTGTCCACCTGACCAATAACAGACAGGTCTCATCTATAATGGTGGAGAAGGACAGAACCTGGAAGAAGTGTCTACCTGACCAATAACAGAGAGGTCTCATCTATAATGGTGGAGAAGGACAGAACCTGGAAGAAGTGTCCACCTGTGCAGTGGACAGATTAGATCCTGATCGTCGATCGAGAACATTTCAGGATCGGGATCGGCTGGAAAATTATTGAAAATCAGCTTTTAAAAACGATCCTGAAATCCTAAGACCGTCTCGTCCTATACTGGAGCCTCGATACTTTTCAGTAGCTGTTACTTTGTATACTGCCCCACCCCACCCCACATTCTCAGAGGTGAGTGACTCTCCCATTACGGTGGGTTACCTTGCTCACGCTGGTGCACTTTATGTCCTGACGGTTCTCATTACCCACACCCAGGGCACAAATCTTCACATCCTGCAAAACAGAGACAGAAATCATGTCATCTATAGGAAAGAAGAAAAGATGTCATCAGAACAACCTCGACATAGACAAGACACAAGAAGAAGAAAAGATGGCCGAGGGATTTATAAACCAATCTTTGCCATCTACATTTGTTGGGCCTGGTTCACATCTACGTTCGGTATTCCGTTAAGCTAACAAACCACACGGACCCTATAGACTATAATGGGGTCTGTGTGGTGTCCGCACAAATCACATGGAACCTATAGACTATAATGGGGTCTGTGTGGTGTCCGCACGAATCACATGGAACCTATAGACTATAATGGGGTCTGTGTGGTGTCCGCACGAATCACATGGAACCTATAGATTATAATGGGGTCTGTGTGGTGTCCGCACGAATCACATGGAACCTATAGACTATAATGGGGTCTGTGTGGTGTCCGCACGAATCACATGGAACCTATAGACTATAATGGGGTCTGTGTGGTGTCCGCACGAATCACATGGAACCTATAGACTATAATGGGGTCTGTGTGGTGTCCGCACGAATCACATGGAACCTATAGACTATAATGGGGTCTGTGTGGTGTCCGCACGAATCACATGGAACCTATAGACTATAATGGGGTCTGTGTGGTGTCCGCACGAATCACATGGAACCTATAGACTATAATGGGGTCTGTGTGGTGTCCGCACGAATCACATGGAACCTATAGACTATAATGGGGTCTGTGTGGTGTCCGCACGAATCACATGGAACCTATAGACTATAATGGGGTCTGTGTGGTGTCCGCACGAATCACATGGAACCTATAGACTATAATGGGGGCTGTGTGGTGTCCGCACGAATCACATGGAACCTATAGACTATAATGGGGGCTGTGTGGTGTCCGCACGAATCACATGGAACCTATAGACTATAATGGGGGCTGTGTGGTGTCCGCACGAATCATATGGAACCTATAGACTATAATGGGGTCTGTGTGGTGTCCGCACGAATCACATGGAACCTATAGATTACAATGGGGTCTGTGTGGTGTCTGCACGAATCACATGGAACCTATAGACTATAATGGGGTCTGTGTGGTGTCCGCACGAATCACACGAACCCTATAGATTACAATGGGGTCTGTGTGGTGTCTGCACGAATCACATGGAACCTATAGGCTATAATGGGGTCTGTGTGGTGTCCGCACGAATCACACGGACCCTATAGATTACAATGGGGTCTGTGTGGTGTCTGCACGAATCATATGGAACCTATAGACTATAATGGGGTCTGTGTGGTGTCCGCACGAATCACACGGACCCTATAGATTACAATGGGGTCTGTGTGGTGTCCGCACGAATCACACGGACCCTATAGATTACAATGGGGTCTGTGGGGTGTCTGCACGAATCATATGGAACCTATAGACTATAATGGGGTCTGTGTGGTGTCCGCACGAATCACACGGACCCTATAGATTACAATGGGGTCTGTGTGGTGTTCGCACGAATCACACGGACCCTATAGATTACAATGGGGTCTGTGTGGTGTCTGCACGAATCATATGGAACCTATAGACTATAATGGGGTCTGTGTGGTGTCCGCACGAATCACACGGACCCTATAGATTACAATGGGGTCTGTGTGGTGTTCGCACGAATCACACGGACCCTATAGATTACAATGGGGTCTGTGTGGTGTCCGCACGAATCACATGGAACCTATAGGTTATAATGGGGTCTGTGTGGTGTCCGCACGAATCACATGGAACCTATAGACTATAATGGGGTCTGTGTGGTGTCCGCACGAATCACACGGAGAGTAAGGTGATGCTTGTAGGACTTTTCTCTCCGCACGTTTCATGCAGAAACCAGACGGACCTTATTACAGTCTACGGGGTCCGCAGGTTTCCCAGGTAACCGCTTTTTAGGCTTCGGGGGTCTCCAAGCGGACCACTCACATGGAGACCTGAACACAGATGTGACTGAGCCTTAGATATGGATAGTGATCACTTGTTGCCCCTTCCCTTCTTATGGGAATATATAGATTGAGCACAGCAGAAGATATGGATATATCCGTATACATTGTGTATAGCTCTATACTCCCCCCGTATATCGCTACTTACTCCATCAGACTTGAAATCACATCGGGAGCCATCCTGGCTGTCAGAATTCAGGCACTCCGTCTCCTTAATGAAGAAGCTTCTCGTGTCCGGGGTCTCCGCCTCCTGCTGAGAAGCAGATACAGGAGATGACCCTGCAGAGAGCCGTACTCCTTATAGAGAGGGTGGCGGGGTCTGACTATTACACTCACCGACAGCAATGCACCCCATAAAGAGAAGCCTCACAGCCCAGCACCCCCAAAATAGCGACCACTTACAAGGCTTTGTATGGAGACTGTCAAGAGTTAAGTGAAGACCCCCTTAGTGCCCCTACATGTAGTGTAATGACCCCCTCAGTGCCCCCACATGTAGTGTAATGACCCCCTCAGTGCCCCCACATGTAGTGTAATGACTCCCTTAGTGCCCCCACATGCAGTGTAATGACCCCCTCAGTGCCCCCACATGTAGTGTAATGACCCCCTCAGTGCCCCCACATGTAGTGTAATGACCCCCTCAGTGCCCCCACATGTAGTGTAATGACCCCCTTAGTGCCCCTACATGCAGTGTAATGACTCCCTTAGTGCCCCCACATGCAGTGTAATGACCCCCTTAGTGCCCCCGCATGTAGAGTAATGACCCCCTCAGTGCCCCCACATGTAGAGTAATGACCCCCTTAGTGCCCCTACATGTAGATTAATGACCCCCTTAGTGCCCCTACAGGTAGATTAATGACCCCCTTAGTGCCCCCACATGCAGTGTAATGACCCCCTTAGTGCCCCTACATGCAGTGTAATGACCCCCTTAGTGCCCCCACATGCAGTGTAATGACTCCCTTAGTGCCCCTACATGTAAAGTAATGACCCCCTTAGTGCCCCTACATGCAGTGTAATGACCCCCTCAGTGCCCCCACATGTAGAGTAATGACCCCCTTAGTGCCCCCACATGCAGTGTAATGACTCCCTTAGTGCCCCTACATGTAGAGTAATGACCCCCTTAGTGCCCCCACATGCAGTGTAATGACCCCCTCAGTGCCCCCACATGTAGAGTAATGACCCCCTCAGTGCCCCCGCATGTAGAGTAATGACCCCCTCAGTGCCCCCACATGTAGAGTAATGACCCCCTTAGTGCCCCTACATGTAGATTAATGACCCCCTTAGTGCCCCTACATGTAGATTAATGACCCCCTTAGTGCCCCTACATGCAGTGTAATGACTCCCTTAGTGCCCCTACATGTAGAGTAATGACCCCCTTAGTGCCCCCACATGCAGTGTAATGACCCCCTCAGTGCCCCCACATGTAGAGTAATGACCCCCTCAGTGCCCCTACATGCAGTGTAATGACCCCCTTAGTGCCCCTACATGTAGAGTAATGACCCCCTCAGTGCACCAACATGTAGATTAATGACCCCCTTAGTGCCCCTACATGTAGAGTAATGACCCCCTTAGTGCCCCTACATGTAGAGTAATGACCCCCTTAGTGCCCCTACATGCAGTGTAATGACCCCCTTAGTGCCCCTACATGCAGTGTAATGACCCCCTTAGTGCCCCTACATGTAGAGTAATGACCCCCTTAGTGCCCCTACATGTAGAGTAATGACCCCCTTAGTGCCCCTACATGTAGAGTAATGACCCCCTTAGTGCCCCTACATGCAGAGTAATGACTCCCTTAGTGCCCCCACATGTAGAGTAATGACCCCCTTAGTGCCCCTACATGCAGAGTAATGACCCCCTTAGTGCCCCTACATGCAGTGTAATGACTCCCTTAGTGCCCCTACATGCAGTGTAATGACTCCCTTAGTGCCCCCACATGTAGAGTAATGACCCCCTTAGTGCCCCTACATGCAGTGTAATGACCCCCTTAGTGCCCCTACATGCAGTGTAATGACTCCCTTAGTGCCCCTACATGCAGTGTAATGACTCCCTTAGTACCCCTACATGTAGAGTAATGACCCCCTTAGTGCCCCTACATGCAGTGTAATGACTCCCTTAGTGCCCCTACATGCAGTGTAATGACTCCCTTAGTGCCCCTACATGCAGTGTAATGACTCCCTTAGTGCCCCTACATGCAGTGTAATGACTCCCTTAGTGCCCCTACATGCAGTGTAATGACTCCCTTAGTGCCCCCACATGCAGTGTAATGACCCCCTCAGTGCCCCCACATGTAGAGTAATGACCCCCTCAGTGCCCCCGCATGTAGAGTAATGACCCCCTCAGTGCCCCCACATGTAGAGTAATGACCCCCTTAGTGCCCCTACATGTAGATTAATGACCCCCTTAGTGCCCCTACATGTAGATTAATGACCCCCTTAGTGCCCCTACATGCAGTGTAATGACTCCCTTAGTGCCCCTACATGTAGAGTAATGACCCCCTTAGTGCCCCCACATGCAGTGTAATGACCCCCTCAGTGCCCCCACATGTAGAGTAATGACCCCCTTAGTGCCCATACATGTAGAGTAATGACCCCCTTAGTGCCCCTACATGTAGAGTAATGACCCCCTTAGTGCCCCTACATGTAGAGTAATGACCCCCTTAGTGCCCCTACATGCAGTGTAATGACCCCCTTAGTGCCCCTACATGTAGAGTAATGACCCCCTTAGTGCCCCTACATGTAGAGTAATGACCCCCTTAGTGCCCCTACATGCAGTGTAATGACCCCCTTAGTGCCCCTACATGCAGTGTAATGACCCCCTTAGTGCCCCTACATGTAGAGTAATGACCCCCTTAGTGCCCCTACATGTAGAGTAATGACCCCCTTAGTGCCCCTACATGTAGAGTAATGACCCCCTTAGTGCCCCTACATGCAGTGTAATGACCCCCTTAGTGCCCCTACATGCAGTGTAATGACTCCCTTAGTGCCCCTACATGCAGTGTAATGACTCCCTTAGTGCCCCCACATGTAGAGTAATGACCCCCTTAGTGCCCCTACATGCAGTGTAATGACCCCCTTAGTGCCCCTACATGCAGTGTAATGACTCCCTTAGTGCCCCTACATGCAGTGTAATGACTCCCTTAGTGCCCCTACATGCAGTGTAATGACTCCCTTAGTGCCCCTACATGCAGTGTAATGACTCCCTTAGTGCCCCCACATGCAGTGTAATGACCCCCTCAGTGCCCCCACATGTAGAGTAATGACCCCCTCAGTGCCCCCGCATGTAGAGTAATGACCCCCTCAGTGCCCCCACATGTAGAGTAATGACCCCCTTAGTGCCCCTACATGTAGATTAATGACCCCCTTAGTGCCCCTACATGTAGATTAATGACCCCCTTAGTGCCCCTACATGCAGTGTAATGACTCCCTTAGTGCCCCTACATGTAGAGTAATGACCCCCTTAGTGCCCCCACATGCAGTGTAATGACCCCCTCAGTGCCCCCACATGTAGAGTAATGACCCCCTCAGTGCCCCTACATGCAGTGTAATGACCCCCTTAGTGCCCCTACATGTAGAGTAATGACCCCCTCAGTGGACCTACATGTAGATTAATGACCCCCTTAGTGCCCCTACATGTAGAGTAATGACCCCCTTAGTGCCCCTACATGTAGAGTAATGACCCCCTTAGTGCCCCTACATGTAGAGTAATGACCCCCTTAGTGCCCCTACATGTAGAGTAATGACCCCCTTAGTGCCCCTACATGCAGTGTAATGACCCCCTTAGTGCCCCTACATGCAGTGTAATGACCCCCTTAGTGCCCCTACATGTAGAGTAATGACCCCCTTAGTGCCCCTACATGTAGAGTAATGACCCCCTTAGTGCCCCTACATGTAGAGTAATGACCCCCTTAGTGCCCCTACATGCAGTGTAATGACCCCCTTAGTGCCCCTACATGCAGTGTAATGACTCCCTTAGTGCCCCTACATGCAGTGTAATGACCCCCTTAGTGCCCCTACATGCAGTGTAATGACTCCCTTAGTGCCCCTACATGCAGTGTAATGACTCCCTTAGTGCCCCTACATGCAGTGTAATGACTCCCTTAGTGCCCGCACATGTAGAGTAATGACCCCCTTAGTGCCCCTACATGCAGTGTAATGACTCCCTTAGTGCCCCCACATGTAGAGTAATGACCCCTTTAGTGCCCCCACATGCAGTGTAATGACCCACTTAGTGCCCCCGCATGTAGAGTAATGACCCCCTCAGTGCCCCCACATGTAGTGTAATGACCCCCTCAGTGCCCCCACATGTAAAGACCCCCTCAGTGCCCCCACATGTAATGACCCCCTTAGTGCCCCCGCATGTAATGACCCCCTTAGTGCCCCCACATGTAATGACCCCCTTAGTGCCCCCGCATGTAGAGTAATGACCCCCTTAGTGCCCCTACATACAGTGTAATGACCCCCTTAGTGCACCTACATGTAGATTAATAACCCCCTTAGTGCCCCTACATGCAGTGTAATGACCCCCTTAGTGCCCCTACATGCAGTGTAATGACTCCCTTAGTGCCCCTACATGTAGAGTAATGACCCCCTTAGTGCCCCTACATGTAGAGTAATGACCCCCTTAGTGCCCCCGCATGTAGAGTAATGACCCCCTTAGTGCCCCTACATGTAGTGTAATGACCCCCTCAGTGCCCCCACATGTAGTGTAATGACCCCCTCAGTGCCCCCACATGTAGTGTAATGACCCCCTCAGTGCCCCCACATGTAAAGACCCCCTCAGTGCCCCCACATGCAGTGTAATGACCCCCTTAGTGCCCCTACATGTAGAGTAATGACCCCCTTAGTGCCCCCGCATGTAGAGTAATGACCCCCTTAGTGCCCCTACATGTAGTGTAATGACCCCCTCAGTGCCCCCACATGTAGTGTAATGACCCCCTCAGTGCCCCCACATGTAGTGTAATGACCCCCTCAGTGCCCCCACATGTAAAGACCCCCTCAGTGCCCCCACATGCAGTGTAATGACCCCCTTAGTGCCCCCGCATGTAGAGTAATGACCCCCTCAGTGCCCCCACATGTAGAGTAATGACCCCCTTAGTGCCCCTACATGTAGATTAATGACCCCCTTAGTGCCCCTACAGGTAGATTAATGACCCCCTTAGTGCCCCTACATGCAGTGTAATGACCCCCTTAGTGCCCCTACATGCAGTGTAATGACTCCCTTAGTGCCCCTACATGCAGTGTAATGACTCCCTTAGTGCCCCCACATGTAGAGTAATGACCCCCTTAGTGCCCCTACATGCAGTGTAATGACCCCCTTAGTGCCCCTACATGCAGTGTAATGACTCCCTTAGTGCCCCTACATGCAGTGTAATGACTCCCTTAGTGCCCCTACATGCAGTGTAATGACTCCCTTAGTGCCCCTACATGCAGTGTAATGACTCCCTTAGTGCCCCCACATGCAGTGTAATGACCCCCTCAGTGCCCCCACATGTAGAGTAATGACCCCCTCAGTGCCCCCGCATGTAGAGTAATGACCCCCTCAGTGCCCCCACATGTAGAGTAATGACCCCCTTAGTGCCCCTACATGTAGATTAATGACCCCCTTAGTGCCCCTACATGTAGATTAATGACCCCCTTAGTGCCCCTACATGCAGTGTAATGACTCCCTTAGTGCCCCTACATGTAGAGTAATGACCCACTTAGTGCCCCCACATGCAGTGTAATGACCCCCTCAGTGCCCCCACATGTAGAGTAATGACCCCCTCAGTGCCCCTACATGCAGTGTAATGACCCCCTTAGTGCCCCTACATGTAATGACCCCCTCAGTGCCCCCACATGTAGAGTAATGACCCCCTTAGTGCCCCTACATGTAGAGTAATGACCCCCTTAGTGCCCCTACATGTAGAGTAATGACCCCCTTAGTGCCCCTACATGTAGAGTAATGACCCCCTTAGTGCCCCTACATGTAGAGTAATGACCCCCTTAGTGCCCCTACATGTAGAGTAATGACCCCCTTAGTGCCCCTACATGCAGTGTAATGACCCCCTTAGTGCCCCTACATGCAGTGTAATGACCCCCTTAGTGCCCCTACATGTAGAGTAATGACCCCCTTAGTGCCCCTACATGTAGAGTAATGACCCCCTTAGTGCCCCTACATGCAGTGTAATGACCCCCTTAGTGCCCCTACATGCAGTGTAATGACCCCCTTAGTGCCCCTACATGTAGAGTAATGACCCCCTTAGTGCCCCTACATGTAGAGTAATGACCCCCTTAGTGCCCCTACATGTAGAGTAATGACCCCCTTAGTGCCCCTACATGCAGTGTAATGACTCCCTTAGTGCCCCTACATGCAGTGTAATGACTCCCTTAGTGCCCCCACATGTAGAGTAATGACCCCCTTAGTGCCCCTACATGCAGTGTAATGACCCCCTTAGTGCCCCTACATGCAGTGTAATGACTCCCTTAGTGCCCCTACATGCAGTGTAATGACTCCCTTAGTGCCCCTACATGCAGTGTAATGACTCCCTTAGTGCCCCTACATGCAGTGTAATGACTCCCTTAGTGCCCCCACATGCAGTGTAATGACCCCCTCAGTGCCCCCACATGTAGAGTAATGACCCCTTCAGTGCCCCCACATGTAGAGTAATGACCCCCTTAGTGCCCCTACATGTAGATTAATGACCCCCTTAGTGCCCCTACATGTAGATTAATGACCCCCTTAGTGCCCCTACATGCAGTGTAATGACTCCCTTAGTGCCCCTACATGTAGAGTAATGACCCCCTTAGTGCCCCCACATGCAGTGTAATGACCCCCTCAGTGCCCCCACATGTAGAGTAATGACCCCCTCAGTGCCCCTACATGCAGTGTAATGACCCCCTTAGTGCCCCTACATGCAGTGTAATGACTCCCTTAGTGCCCCTACATGCAGTGTAATGACTCCCTTAGTGCCCCTACATGCAGTGTAATGACTCCCTTAGTGCCCCCACATGTAGAGTAATGACCCCCTTAGTGCCCCTACATGCAGTGTAATGACCCCCTTAGTGCCCCTACATGCAGTGTAATGACCCCCTTAGTGCCCCTACATGTAGAGTAATGACCCCCTTAGTGCCCCTACATGTAGAGTAATGACCCCCTTAGTGCCCCTACATGCAGTGTAATGACCCCCTTAGTGCCCCTACATGCAGTGTAATGACCCCCTTAGTGCCCCTACATGTAGAGTAATGACCCCCTTAGTGCCCCTACATGTAGAGTAATGACCCCCTTAGTGCCCCTACATGTAGAGTAATGACCCCCTTAGTGCCCCTACATGCAGTGTAATGACCCCCTTAGTGCCCCTACATGCAGTGTAATGACTCCCTTAGTGCCCCTACATGCAGTGTAATGACTCCCTTAGTGCCCCCACATGTAGAGTAATGACCCCCTTAGTGCCCCTACATGCAGTGTAATGACCCCCTTAGTGCCCCTACATGCAGTGTAATGACTCCCTTAGTGCCCCTATATGCAGTGTAATGACTCCCTTAGTGCCCCCACATGTAGAGTAATGACCCCCTTAGTGCCCCTACATGCAGTGTAATGATCCCCTTAGTGCCCCTACATGCAGTGTAATGACTCCCTTAGTGCCCCTACATGCAGTGTAATGACTCCCTTAGTGCCCCCACATGTAGAGTAATGACCCCCTTAGTGCCCCTACATGCAGTGTAATGACTCCCTTAGTGCCCCTACATGCAGTGTAATGACCCCCTTAGTGCGTGCACTCACAGTCCTAATGGCCACTCAGTGCCCCACACCTAGTGATCTCTATTCATTACTCACCGCTCCCTGCATCCTCCATGTGTCACAGTAGTAAGTGGGGAGCAGGGGGGGGGGGGGGGTAATACACCCCAGGGTACTCATTGCACTTGTAAAGTCAGGATGGCTGAGCACGGGCCACCATTGTGGGAGTGGGAGTCAGTGCTGCCTGATGGACCCCCTGGGGTATGAGCACTGCAGGGTGACCCCCTCTGCCCCCCCCCCTCATTATCTTTATGTGGCAATAGAAGCTTCCCCTGTATCTCCACACCCGCGTGCAGTTCCTTCCCTATACCTATCCATCCTGTCTTCTACTCCAGTCACATATAAAGCTGCAGCGACTCTTCTCTGGTTTCCTTGTTCCAGTGTGCAGAGCCTTGTGAGGTCTCAGATGGCAGTTACACATCCAGAGCTGTCTCAGGATTCCTCCGCTTGGGGCTGCAGCTTTGAATGTGACTGGAGTATAAATGGATTGTTCTCTGCAGTCCTGGCATCTACATGGCGGCCGTATTCTGGAGACGTCTCGTGCTGTGTGCGTTACCTCCAGGGCTTTGTATAAGTATGTGACCCCTTCTCTCTGGTTGTACAGGGCGATGATGTCTCTTCTAGATCTTCCATCTGAGACCTCAGACTGTGCAGAGAGACAGGCGTGTAATGTGAGAGCCGCGAGGAGCAGCAGTGACAGCCTCCAGGGCACCATCATGGCCGCTCTTAGAGGAGATGTCCGCTCTCCTCGCCGCTCCTCTCTATATGATGTGGTTGTGTCTTCATATTCATGGGAAATGTTGAAACTCTGGACAGGAAAGGAGATGAGTCATTAGTGACACGTGCACGGCTGTATACAGTCTATTCTCTGTCATGTATGGGTGATCAGATCCTGTATACATATATCCTGTATACCAGAGCAGTCTCACTAAGCTGAAGAGTCCTGTTTCGGTACAACACTTGCCAGCTTTACTGTATAGACCAGGACATATAAGCAGAGCCTTAGCATTAGTATTAGGGGGAAAGATCTGCCTACTTGTCTAGTTATTAAACAGTATAAGCCTGGATACGGCAGTGTGACCTCACCTGTCACCTTTACTGTATAGACTAGGACAGTATGAGCAGAGCCAGGTCATTACACTTAGAGGATGGGGGAGGGGATCAGGACAGTTAGGTAAGTTAGTAACAGCCATATTGCAAGACTAGAAGCCTGGATAAGGCAGTGTGACTGTCATGACCTGATTATTTGTATATATTGGTGTGTGTTTTTGTTGGGGTTCTGAGCCAGTGGTCTGGGGGTCTTCTGGTGGTTTCCTTGCCTTTGGGCCATCTGCTTGGCCACTTGGCATCAGCCTTTTGAGTATACCTGAGGTTCTCTGGATGGAGCCTCAGGTGTTGGTCATTACCATTATCCTATGGGACTATCCTGGGTCCTGTATAAGGAGGAGGGCTGGCTTCCCCAGTTGCCGATTTTCGTGGTTACCACCTGGAATTCGTGGCTCAGTGAGGAGGATTGGTTTGTGAAATTACATCTGACTAGGCAGTGGTGTGAGTGTGGCCTTGTGTATGAGCGTGGCCCTGTGTGAGTGTGGCCTTGTCTGTGAGTGTTGTATGTGAGTGTGGCCTTGTGTGTGTGTGGCCTTGAGTGTGAGTGTTGCCTCGTGTGTGAGTGTTGCCTTGTGTGAGTGTGGCCTTGTCTGTGAGTGTTGTGTGTGAGCGTGGCCTTGTGTGTGAGCGTGGCCTTGTGTGTGAGCGTGGCCTTGTGTGTGAGTGTGGCCTTGTGTGTGAGTGTGGCCTCGTGTGTGAGTGTTTCCTTGTGAGTGTTGCCTTGTGTGTGTCAGTGTCGCCTTGTGTGTGAGCGTGGCCTTGTGTGTGAGTGTGGCCTCGTGTGTGAGTGTTTCCTTGTGAGTGTTGCCTTGTGTGTGTGAGTGTGGCCTTGTGTGTGAGTGTTCCCTTGTGTGTGAGCGTGGCCTTGTGTGTGAGTGTGGCCTCGTGTGTGAGTGTTTCCTTGTGAGTGTTGCCTTGTGTGTGTGAGTGTGGCCTTGTGTGTGAGTGTTCCCTTGTGTGTGAGCGTGGCCTTGTGTGTGAGTGTGGCCTCGTGTGTGAGTGTTTCCTTGTGAGTGTTGCCTTGTGTGTGTGAGTGTGGCCTTGTGTGTGAGTGTTTCCTTGTGAGTGTCTCCTTGTGTGTGAGTGTGGCCTTGTGTGTGAGTCTGGTTTCCCCCTCACACTCCTCCTCTCCCCTGTCCTCAGTCCTGGTTCCCCGGCACTATCTGGGTATTTGTGAGGTTTGGGTTCCAGTGTTTGCCCCAGTCCTGTGTAACCCTTTCCTCTCCCCTGTCCCCCTCCTCATTCTCTTGTTGTGTATTGTGTTGTGTTGCGTGTCTGTTGTCCAGCACATCCCGTCCTGTGTTGTCGGCAGCTGCCCCTTGGTTTCTGTAGGGGTCACCCCCTTAGTAACCCCAGTCCCTCGCTCTCTTGTAGCTCTCGCCCTATCTGTCGGCTCGGCCTTCGTGTTAGAGAGCCCGGAGTTGTCGGGGTATAAGGCTAGCTTGTGTACAGTCACCACCACCCGCAGGCAGGGCCTAGCTAGCCGCTGTAGTGCCAGGGATAGTCTCCCTCCCCTGTTCCCTTAGCGGTGCAGTCTGCAGTCCGGATTCTGGGTCTGGGCATAGACAGGAACATGACAGTAAAACCGGCCCAAATACCCATCTGTCCGTTGTATCATGGCCTCCCTGGAAGATGTGGTGGCACAGATGCAGAGACTATGAAGGTTGTGGAACTTGACAAGTGTATGGAGGCCAGGCCTGTAGTCGCTCCACAGACAACGGACCCTAAGGTGGGCCTGCCGGAACCTTTTACCGGGGACCGGCAGGATTTTTTTCGTTTTGCGCATGCATGTACATTGTATTTCCGGGCTCAGGCCTCTGGTGATGTAGCACAACAGGTTGGCATTATCATGTCTCTGCTTAGGGGGTCTCCAATTTTTCAGGGCTCTTGGTCTTTTATATGAGGACCCTGATCGGGAGTTTACTGCTGTATCTAAGCTGTGGTCCTTGCGTCAGGGATAGATGGACGCTGAGACCTACTGTGCGGAGTTCTGTAGGTGGGCAGGTGTGTTATAGAGTGCGGTGACGCCATGATTGCCACGAGAACGGATTGTACCTTACCTGCGGAAATATCAGATTGTCAGGATGTCTTTAGTGAGTCTAAGACCTTACCGGCTCACCGGGAGTATGACTGTGCCATAGAATTTATTCCTGGGGCGTCTATGCCTAAGAGTCGCCTCTATAACGTGTCTATACCGGAACGTGAGGCAGTAAAGGAGTATATAGCCAAGACTCTTGAAGCCGGGCACATTAGACCCTCAAAGTCTCCCGTGGCGGTGGGGTTTATCTTTGTGAAAAGAAAAAGGACGGGGGTCTACATCCATGTTTGGATTTTCGTGAGATCAATAAGATCACTGTGAGAAACCCTTCTCCCCTGCCGCTGATACCGGACCTGTTTAATCAGTTAGTGGGGGCCAAATGGTTCTCTAAGATTGACCTGAGGGGCCTATAATCTCCTGAGGATTAAGGAAGGGGATGAATGGAAAACCGCCTTTAATACCCCTGAGGGGCACTTTGAGAATCTGGTCATGCCGTTCGGTCTTACTAATGCCCCAGCATTACATGAATGATGTGTCAGGTCCGGTTCTTGGTCGGGGAGTTCTGCTTTATCTGGATGACATTTTGATTTACTCCAAGGATATTTCATCCCATAGGGTAAGAGAGGTCTTACAAGTCCTGAGGGAGAATGCCGTACATGCTAAACCAGAGAAATGGTTATTTGCAGTACAAGAATTGTCATTTTGGGGTATATTTTATCTACTGAAGGTTTCAAGATGGACCCAGCGAAGGTCAAAGCTGTGTTGGAGTGGCCAAGGCCTGAGACCTTGAAAGCGTTACAGAGGTTTCTGGGCTTCACCAATTATTATAGGAAATTCATCCAGAACTTCTCTGAGCTTGCTAATCCCATAACTGACTTGACTAAGAAAGAAGCCAATCTCAAGCAGTGGCCCTTGAATGCAGTGGAGGCTCAGATTTTGGAGGCTCAGGACAGTGCTCCTAGGGGGACCCATGGGGTAAGTTGTTCATCCCGAAGGTCCTGTGGGGTCAGTTGTTACAGGAATGTCATGACTCCAGACTGGCAGGGCATCCTGGGGTCGCAGAAACTAAGAGACTAGTTACTAGGAGTATTTGGTGGCCAGGTTGTAGAGCGGAGGCTCTAGCATGTGGCTAAATGTGCGGGGCCAGATCTAAAGCCTCTCATGCGCAGACGGCCGGCTTGCTGCATCCATTGCCTATTCCTAGTAGTCCTTGAACACATTTGACCATGGACTTCATTACGGACTTGCCACGGTCAGAAGGTAACACTGTCATTTGGGTCATAGTTGACCGGTTTAGTACAATGTGTCATCTGATTCCTTTTCCTAGGTTGCCCTCGGCAAAAATTTTGGCAAAGGAATTTGTTAATAATGTGGTGTGTCTGCATGGAGTTCCGGAGGACATTGTCTCTGACAGGGGTTCTCAGTCTGTAGCTCGTTTCTGGAGGGCATGTTGTGGCAGACTGGGTATAAAATTGTCCTTCTCCTCCAGGTACCATCCCGAGTCCAATGGGCAGACGGAAAGGAAACATCCGGATATTGAGCAGTTCCTGCGTTGTTTTGTCTCTGATAATCAGATGATTGGGCAGATTTTTTACCTTTGGCCGAGTTTGCTCTTAACAACCATGATTCCTCTGCGGCGGGCGGCTCTCCGTTTTTCTGCTGTAATGGTAAACACCCTATTTTTGGACCCTTTTCTGGAGCTAAGTCTTCGGTGCCAGAGGTGGAGTCCTTCTCTCTTAAGATGGAGGATGTCTGGGTCAGGGTGAGGAGAAATCTGCTATCCTGTTCAAGGAGAACTAAAATGGTGGCTGATAGGAAAAGGAGAAAAGTGGACTTTGTGGTGGGTGACCGGGTGTGGCTATTAACTAACAATCTGAAGTTGAAGGACCCCTCTAGAAAGTTGGGTCCTAAGTTTGTGGGTCCTTTTTCTGTGACGGAACTTATTAATGAAGTTTCGGTGAAGTCAGACATTCCCCCTCATGGAAAATAAACCCCATATTTCATGTCTCTCTGTTATAAAAGGTGAGTGCGGTGGAGGGTGCGCCTACAGTGGTGCCTCCCCTGGACTCACATGGAGAGTACGAGGTTTCCCGGATTGTGGAGGATGCTGTCATGACCTTGTTTTGTTTAATAAAATTTGGTGTTTTCTGTTGGGTTTGGTTGGGGTTCTGATCCGGTGGTCTGAGGTCTTCTGGTGGTTTCCTTGCCATTGGGCCATCTGCTTGGCCATTTGGTATCGGCCTTTTGAGTATACTTGAGGTTCTCTGGATGGAGCCTCAGGTGTTGGTCATTTCCATTATCCTATGGGACAGTTCTGGGGCCTGTATAAGGAGGAGGGCTGGCTGCACTAGTTGCCGGTTTTCGTGGTTACCACCTAGAATTTGTGGCTCAGGGAGGAGGAGTGTTTGGTAGAATTACAGCTGACTAGTAAGTGGTGTGAGTGTGGCCTTGTGCGTGTCTGGTTTGTATGTGAGCGTGGCCTTGTGTGTGAGCGTTCCCTTGTGTGTGTGAGCGTGGCCTTGTGTGTGAGTCTGGTTTGTATGTGAGTGTTGCCTTGTGTGTGAGCGTCGCCTTGTGTGTGAGTCTGGTTTGTATGTGAGTGTTGCCTTGTGTGTGAGCGTCGCCTTGTGTGTGAGTCTGGTTTGTATGTGAGTGTTGCCTTGTGTGTGAGCGTTCCCTTGTGTGTGTGTGAGCGTCGCCTTGTGTGTGAGCGTCGCCTTGTGTGTGAGCGTTGTCTTGTGTGTCAGTGTCCCCTTGTGTGTGAGTGTTTCTTTGTGAGCGTGGCCTCGTGTGTGAGCGTGGCCTCGTGTGTGAGCGTGGCCTCGTGTGTGAGTCTGGTTTGTGTGTGAGTGTGGCCTTGTGTGTGAGTCTGGTTTCCCCCTCACACTCCTCCTCTCCCCTGTCCTCAGTCCTGGTTCCCCGGCACTATCTGGGTATTTGTGAGGTTTGGGTTCCAGTGTTTGCCCCAGTCCTGTGTAACCCTTTCCTCTCCCCTGTCCCTCTCCTCATTCTCTTGTTGTGTATTGTGTTGTGTTGCGTGTCTGTTGTCCAGCACATCCCGTCCTGTGTTGTCTGCAGCTGCCCCTTGGTTTCTGTAGGGGTGACCCCCTTAGTACCCCCAGTCCCTCGCTCTCTTGTAGCTCTCGCCCTATCTGTCGGCTAGGCCTTCGTGTTAGAGAGCCAAGAGTTGTTGGGGCCACGGCTAGCTTGTGTACAGCCACCACCACCCGCAGGCAGGGCCTAGCCAGCCGCTGTAGTGTAAGGGAGAGTCTCCCACCCCTGTTTCCTTAGCGGTGCAGTCTGCAGTCCGGATTCTTGATTTGGGCACAGACATGAATGTAACAGTGACCTCACCTGTCACATTTACTGTACAGACTAGGACAGTATAAGCAGTGCTAGGTCATTACACTTAGAGGATGGGGGGGAGGGGGGCGGTCAGGAGAGTTAGGTAAGTTAGTAACAGCTGTATTGCAAGACTAGAAGCCTGGATAATGCAGTGTGACCTCACTTGTCACCCTTACTGTATAGACTAGGTATGGCAGAGCCAGGTCATTACTATTGGAGTAATTTTGGATGGGCTCAGATGAGTAAGTAACATCTGTATTGTATTACTAGAGACCTAGAGTAGACAGTATACTAACACCATATACTGATCAGTCACCTTGCATTAATAAAACAGTTGGGACCCATGGAGGACTGTATGGTCCACGTCTGATGCTGATGGTTAGATTGGCTGTTGTCCTCTCCTCACATGCCCACATGACCCTGTGGTAGCCACAACCTCCCAGGATTACCTGACATGGCGCCGTTATGGAGAGTTTCTGACCCAGTTGTCCCCATTACAATTTGGTTTCTTAGTATTGCACATCTATTCCTATTCTCTGGTGGTTCATTTGCTGTCCCATACATTCCTCCCCCGGGGGGCGCCGTTGCCCTTGGATAGTTGTATAATACACTGCACATGCCAGTGGTTTAGTTGTAATGGTTGATCAGTATTGGTGTTGGACTGAGGTTCCCGAGGCCGCCATATAAAGTGATTCTGGGGGCCCATCCTGTGACCCATTAACCCTGGCTGTTCGGCCTCTAGGGGGCGCTCACTGGATACTTTGGTAAGAGTTTTCACTTAGGTGTATGGTGCATTAGCGATGTGTTGTGGAGCGGGGCAGCCCCGTACTGTGTCTGAGGGGTAAGTACTCGGACTCGCTTTGGGTCGGCGATCTGGAGGTTTCATTGGATTTTTCAGCTCTGCAGTCTCTCTTGGTTTCCATGTACAGATTTTCTGGTTTTGCCTCCTCAGTGACTGGTCTGATATGGCAGAAGACTGCTAATGGGGGTCAGTCATGTTATTACCCAAGAAATTCAGATTTTTGCCTTATTTTCAACAGAATAACAAAATAATCTGCAATAAATAGAAAATTCTGAAAACAGTGACTGGTAGAAATGAGGTAAGTGCGAGGAACGTGCATGAGTGTGAGTGTGAGCGTATCTCACCAGCATGTACTAATATACAGGTGAAATCACTGGATGTTATCCAATGTAGCTGTGCCAGGCAGTATATAGCAGGGTGTAGGTGTATATATGGCACTGTAGCTGTATGTCAGTCTGGAAAGACGCTATATCTTCCCCAGATTCCTCATATGTGCAGTGAGTGAGGTTATCACCGAGCTGTAGTAACCCCTCGCCTGTGAGCATAACCATGTCTTATACTACTGCCGGAAGGAGCTCTCAAGACAGGCGGGGGCTGGGCCTCAATACAGGCATAACAAGACCTCAGTCCTGGGTAGATCCTGGGGGAGAGGAAGTTTCTGGGTCTGTTATCACACTGAGAGCCTGGTGAGATGATACGGAGATATTTTGTATTGTTTGTGTTGTTGGTAATAAGACATGTATAGCAAATCAGTGCTCAGACGAGCAGGAGCTTGTTTTGCCTTTTGCTTGACGTAAACCTTTAAAACTTTAAAGAATTTCTTTTACTATTTTTTTTAAAAACCATTTTTGTTGCAATATTTGTGTCCTTGTCTCTATTTGAATCAGCACAACTGCTTCTACCGCACTATCATCCCCACATATAATGCCATCAGACCCAAGTCACACAGTCTTAAAAAGACATACTGCTCCTGTACAAGAATATAACTACTATAATACTACCTCCTATGTACAAGAATATAACTACTATAATACTACTCCTATGTACAAGAATATAACTACTATAATACTGCTCCTATGTACAAGAATATAACTACTATAATACTACCTCCTATGTACAAGAATATAAGTACTATAATACTACCTCCTATATACAAGAATATAACTACTATAATACTGCCCCTATGTACAAGAATATAACTACTATAATACTGCTCCTATGTACAAGAATATAACTACTATAATACTACTCCTATGTACAGGAATATAACTACTATAATACTGCTCCTATGTACAAGAATATAACTACTATAATACTACTCCTATGTACAAGAATATAACTACTATAATACTACCTCCTATATACAAGAATATAACTACTATAATACTGCCCCTATGTACAAGAATATAACTACTATAATACTGCTCCTATGTACAAGAATATAACTACTATAATACTACTCCTATGTACAAGAATATAACTACTATAATACTACTCCTATGTACAAGAATATAACTACTATAATACTACTCCTATGTACAAGAATATAACTACTATAATACTACTCCTATGTACAAGAATATAACTACTATAATACTACTCCTATGTACAAGAATATAACTACTATAATACTACTCCTATGTACAAGAATATAACTACTATAATACTACCTCCTATGTACAAGAATATAACTACTATAATACTACTCCTATGTATAAGAATATAACTACTATAATACTGCTCCTATGTACAAGAATATAACTACTATAATACTGCTCCTATTTACAAGAATATAACTACTATAATACTGCTCCTATGTACAAGAATATAACTACTATAAGGGTGCATTCACACTGAGTAAACGCTAGCTTATTTTGTAGAGTAAAATTACACTTGTAAATTTTGCTATCCCATTGACTTCAATGACATTTTACAGGCGTATTTTTTACAGGCGTATTTTTACACTTGTAAAAAAATATCATTGAAGTCAATGGGATAGCAAAATTTACAAGTGTAATTTTACTCTACAAAATAAGCTAGCGTTTACTCAGTGTGAATGCACCCTAATACTACTCCTATGTACAAGAATATAACTACTATAATACTACTCCTATGTACAAGAATATAACTACTATAATACTGCTCCTATGTACAAGAATATAACTACTATAATACTACTCCTATGTATAAGAATATAACTACTATAATACTGCTCCTATGTACAAGAATATAACTACTATAATACTGCTCCTATGTACAAGAATATAACTACTATAATACTGCTCCTATGTACAAGAATATAACTACTATAATACTACTCCTATGTACACGAATATAACTACTATAATACTACATCTATGTACAAGAATATAACTACTATAATACTACCTCCTATATACAAGAAAATAACTACTATAATACTGCTCCTATATACAAGAATATAACTACTATAATACTGCTCCTATATACAAGAATATAACTACTATAATACTACCTCCTATATACAAGAATATAACTACTATAATAATACCTCCTATGTATAAGAATATAACTACTATAATACTACTCCTATGTACAAGAATATAACTACTATAATACTACTCCTATATACAAGAATATAACTACTATAATACTACTCCTATATACAAGAATATAACTACTATAATACTGCTCCTATATACAAGAATATAACTACTATAATACTACCTCCTATATACAAGAATATAACTACTATAATAATACCTCCTATGTATAAGAATATAACTACTATAATACTACTCCTATATACAAGAATATAACTACTATAATACTACTCCTATGAACAGGAATATAACTATAAAGTACAGTATATTCTGGAGGACATAGTGTCTTATACTCCTGTCACAGCCAGAGCTGCAATCACATTTCTGATTTGGGTTAGCAGAGCGGTGCACACTATCAGATCTATTTAGTCAGTAATCAGCTGAAATGGGGCGGAGCTAGACAGTTGTTTCCAATGGCAATTAGAGAATATGGGTGTGCAGCTCTGGCTGTGACTAGAGACCAGCTGGCAGTATTTTGGGTAGCTCCGCCTCCTGCGCTGTCTGTGACCAATGAACACATTTATGTAGAAAGTTCAGATAGTTTACGCCATTAACCCTTTACAAGCAGCTTTTATTATATTGCTCTTCTGTGTTTGCAGTATACAGTCCCTGTAGTGTAATACTCCCCGCCCCCATCTTATATACATATATATATCCGCTTAATAAATAATCTCGCTATCCTCTACGTGCCTGTTAAAGGGATCCCAAATCTGCCCCTTTAAGTAATGCGGAGTGCAGCAATAGACTTGATCCATGGTAATAGTAATACAAATCGCCCAGTAGTGACATTGTAGGGTTAAAGTCCTATCGGCCCCCGCATGGCCGAGCACACAGGCTCGCTCCTCATGGATAATGGCTGCAGTTCTTCTCCTGGCCTGCAGGGGCAGTATACAGTACATATATATATATATATATATATATATATATATATATATATATATATATACATACACACATTGTAGCTCATTTCCATCTGCCATTGGATTATAAATAGCTAAAACCCAAAAAAACAACAACACCCCCCCTAAAATATCTCTTGTAACAGATTGTCGCCCGGCCAGCAGGTGGCTCTGCAGATAAAGAGGAGGAGCTTAACAATAATGTGGGCGGAGAAACAACAAATCTTTCCACTTTCTCCATTTCCTGCAGATTTGTCCAATGTTTGTCCTGGAGATTGTAATTCACTTGAACAGTCGGACCTCGTCTTTCTGAATGTGCTCGTAGCAAGACTGCGGAGAGAAACGGGGAGGGCGTCATATGTCTGCCTACAAGGAGTCACAGCCCCGCCCCCTGTATATATCATGTCTGAGAGGTAGTCACAGCCCCGCCCCCTGTTACTGACAACCAGCCTGTATATATCATGTCTGAGAGGTTGTCACAGCCCCGCCCCCTGTTACTGACAACCAGCTGTATATACCATGTCTGAGAGGTAGTCACAGCCCCGCCCCCTGTTACTGACAACCAGCCTGTATATATCATGTCTGAGAGGTTGTCACAGCCCCGCCCCCTGTTACTGACAACCAGCTGTATATACCATGTCTGAGAGGTAGTCACAGCTCCGCCCCCTGTTACTGACAACCAGCCTGTATATATCATGTCTGAGAGGTAGTCACAGCTCCGCCCCCTGTTACTGACAACCAGCTGTATATATCATGTCTGAGAGGTAGTCACAGCCCCGCCCCCTGTTACTGACAACCAGCCTGTATATATCATGTCTGAGAGGTAGTCACAGCCCCGCCCCCTGTCAGACAACCAGCTGTATATATCATGTCTGAGAGGTAGTCACAGCCCCGCCCCCTGTTACTGACAACCAGCTGTATATATCATGTCTGAGAGGTAGTCACAGCCCCGCCCCCTGTTACTGACAACCAGCCTGTATATATCGTGTCTGAGAGGTAGTCACAGCCCCGCCCCCTGTTACTGACAACCAGCCTGTATATATCATGTCTGACAGGTAGTCACAGCCCCGCCCCCCGTTACTGACAACCAGCTGTATATATCATGTCTGAGAGGTAGTCACAGCCCCGCCCCCCGTTACTGACAACCAGCTGTATATATCATGTCTGAGAGGTAGTCACAGCCCCGCCCCCCGTTACTGACAACCAGCCTGTATATATCATGTCTGAGAGGTAGTCACAGCCCCGCCCCCCGTTACTGACAACCAGCTGTATATACCATGTCTGAGAGGTAGTCACAGCCCCGCCCCCCGTTACTGACAACCAGCTGTATATATCATGTGTGAGAGGTTGTCACAGCCCCGCCCCCTGTTACTGACAACCAGCTGTATATATCATGTCTGAGAGGTAGTCACAGCCCCGCCCCCTGTTACTGACAACCAGCCTGTATATACCATGTCTGAGAGGTAGTCACAGCCCCGCCCCCTGTTACTGACAACCAGCTGTATATATCATGTCTGAGAGGTTGTCACAGCCCCGCCCCCTGTTACTGACAACCAGCTGTATATATCATGTCTGAGAGGTAGTCACAGCTCCGCCCCCTGTTACTGACAACCAGCCTGTATATATCATGTCTGAGAGGTAGTCACAGCCCCGCCCCCTGTTACTGACAACCAGCTGTATATATCATGTCTGAGAGGTAGTCACAGCCCCGCCCCCTGTTACTGACAACCAGCCTGTATATATCATGTGTGAGAGGTAGTCACAGCCCCGCCCCCTGTTACTGACAACCAGCCTGTATATATCATGTGTGAGAGGTAGTCACAGCCCCGCCCCCTGTTACTGACAACCAGCCTGTATATATCATGTCTGAGAGGTAGTCACAGCCCCGCCCCCTGTTACTGACAACCAGCTGTATATACCATGTCTGAGAGGTAGTCACAGCCCCGCCCCCTGTTACTGACAACCAGCCTGTATATATCATGTCTGAGAGGTAGTCACAGCCCCGCCCCCTGTTACTGACAACCAGCTGTATATACCATGTCTGAGAGGTAGTCACAGCCCCGCCCCCTGTTACTGACAACCAGCCTGTATATACCATGTCTGAGAGGTAGTCACAGCCCCGCCCCCTGTCAGACAACCAGCTGTATATATCATGTCTGAGAGGTAGTCACAGCCCCGCCCCCTGTCAGACAACCAGCTGTATATACCATGTCTGAGAGGTAGTCACAGCCCCACCCCCTGTTACTGACAACCAGCTGTATATATCATGTCTGAGAGGTAGTCACAGCCCCGCCCCCTGTTACTGACAACCAGCTGTATATATCATGTCTGAGAGGTAGTCACAGCCCCGCCCCCTGTTACTGACAACCAGCCTGTATATATCATGTCTGAGAGGTAGTCACAGCCCCGCCCCCTGTTACTGACAACCAGCCTGTATATATCATGTCTGAGAGGTAGTCACAGCCCCGCCCCCTGTTACTGACAACCAGCTGTATATATCATGTCTGAGAGGTAGTCACAGCCCCGCCCCCTGTTACTGACAACCAGCTGTATATATCATGTCTGAGAGGTAGTCACAGCCCCGCCCCCTGTTACTGACAACCAGCCTGTATATATCATGTCTGAGAGGTAGTCACAGCCCCGCCCCCTGTTACTGACAACCAGCTGTATATATCATGTCTGAGAGGTAGTCACAGCCCCGCCCCCTGTATATGCCATGTCTGAGAGGTAGTCACAGCTCCGCCCCCCGTTACTGACAACCAGCCTGTATATATCATGTCTGAGAGGTAGTCACAGCCCCGCCCCCTGTTACTGACAACCAGCCTGTATATATCATGTCTGAGAGGTAGTCACAGCCCCGCCCCCTGTTACTGACAACCAGCCTGTATATATCATGTCTGAGAGGTAGTCACAGCCCCGCCCTCTGTTACTGACAACCAGCTGTATATACCATGTCTGAGAGGTAGTCACAGCCCCGCCCCCTGTTACTGACAACCAGCCTGTATATACCATGTCTGAGAGGTAGTCACAGCCCCGCCCCCTGTATATGCCATGTCTGAGAGGTAGTCACAGCTCCGCCCCCCGTTACTGACAACCAGCCTGTATATATCATGTCTGAGAGGTAGTCACAGCTCCGCCCCCTGTTACTGACAACCAGCCTGTATATATCATGTCTGAGAGGTAGTCACAGCCCCGCCCCCTGTTACTGACAACCAGCTGTATATATCATGTCTGAGAGGTAGTCACAGCCCCGCCCCCTGTTACTGACAACCAGCCTGTATATATCATGTCTGAGAGGTAGTCACAGCCCCGCCCTCTGTTACTGACAACCAGCTGTATATATCATGTCTGAGAGGTAGTCACAGCCCCGCCCCCTGTTACTGACAACCAGCTGTATATATCATGTCTGAGAGGTAGTCACAGCCCCGCCCCCTGTTACTGACAACCAGCTGTATATATCATGTCTGAGAGGTAGTCACAGCCCCGCCCCCTGTTACTGACAACCAGCTGTATATATCATGTCTGAGAGGTAGTCACAGCCCCGCCCCCTGATACTGACAACCAGCTGTATATATCATGTCTGAGAGGTAGTCACAGCCCCGCCCCCTGTTACTGACAACCAGCTGTATATATCATGTCTGAGAGGTAGTCACAGCTCCACCCCCTGTTACTGACAACCAGCCTGTATATATCATGTCTGAGAGGTAGTCACAGCCCCGCCCCTGTTACTGACAACCAGCTGTATATATCATGTCTGAGAGGTAGTCACAGCCCCGCCCCCTGTTACTGACAACCAGCTGTATATATCATGTCTGAGAGGTAGTCACAGCTCCACCCCCTGTTACTGACAACCAGCCTGTATATATCATGTCTGAGAGGTAGTCACAGCCCCGCCCCCTGTTACTGACAACCAGCTGTATATATCATGTCTGAGAGGTAGTCACAGCTCCACCCCCTGTTACTGACAACCAGCCTGTATATATCATGTCTGAGAGGTAGTCACAGCCCCGCCCCCTGTTACTGACAACCAGCTGTATATATCATGTCTGAGAGGTAGTCACAGCTCCACCCCCTGTTACTGACAACCAGCCTGTATATATCATGTCTGAGAGGTAGTCACAGCCCCGCCCCCTGTTACTGACAACCAGCCTGTATATATCATGTCTGAGAGGTAGTCACAGCCCCGCCCCCTGTTACTGACAACCAGCTGTATATATCATGTCTGAGAGGTAGTCACAGCCCCGCCCCCTGTTACTGACAACCAGCCTGTATATACCATGTCTGAGAGGTAGTCACAGCCCCGCCCCCTGTTACTGACAACCAGCTGTATATATCATGTCTGAGAGGTAGTCACAGCCCCGCCCCCTGTTACTGACAACCAGCCTGTATATATCATGTCTGAGAGGTAGTCACAGCCCCGCCCCCTGTTACTGACAACCAGCTGTATATATCATGTCTGAGAGGTAGTCACAGCCCCGCCCCCTGTTACTGACACCCAGCTGTATATACCATGTCTGAGAGGTAGTCACAGCCCCGCCCCCTGTTACTGACAACCAGCTGTATATATCATGTCTGAGAGGTAGTCACAGCCCCGCCCCCTGTTACTGACAACCAGCTGTATATATCATGTCTGAGAGGTAGTCACAGCCCCGCCCCCTGTTACTGACAACCAGCTGTATATATCATGTCTGAGAGGTAGTCACAGCTCCGCCCCCTGTTACTGACAACCAGCTGTATATATCATGTCTGAGAGGTAGTCACAGCCCCGCCCCCTGTTACTGACAACCAGCTGTATATATCATGTCTGAGAGGTAGTCACAGCCCCGCCCCCTGTTACTGACAACCAGCCTGTATATATCATGTCTGAGAGGTAGTCACAGCTCCGCCCCCTGGTACTGACAACCAGCCTGTATATATCATGTCTGAGAGGTAGTCACAGCCCCGCCCCCTGTCAGACAACCAGCCTGTATATATCATGTCTGAGAGGTAGTCACAGCCCCGCCCCCTGTTACTGACAACCAGCTGTATATATCATGTCTGAGAGGTAGTCACAGCCCCGCCCCCTGTTACTGACAACCAGCTGTATATATCATGTCTGAGAGGTAGTCACAGCCCCGCCCCCTGTTCTGGTTATTACTACAGACCTCCAGAGCTGTCAGCAGGAAGTCATTGATCCCTCCGCGGTTACTGGGATCCATCAGGTCTTGGATGAAGTGGATCTCTGCTCCGAGGTGCTGGATCCTGCAGGAGAAGAGATCTTCTATAACTTTGTATCAGTGTCTGGATACTACAATGTATCCGAGAGTATCACACTACACCACAGTATACGGCCATGTGTCCAGTATCACACAGTATATCGCCACCATACATCCCGCTGGCTCTCTGGCGCCTCTTACCCCGCTCTGGACACCACATAGATCAGCAGGGGCAGCAGGTCGTCCATGGGCAGTTTGTAGTCTCTGCTGAGCACTCGGGACACCGTCTTCTCGATCTCCTGATACGTCTTCAGGATTATTTCCAGCTTCTCCTTCGGGTCGACCGTAGAGCTGAGAAACAGAAAGGAAATGGATTTAAGAAATGTAAGAAGTGACTGATCCTGTAGGGGGCACCGCCGAGCGCTGAGGATGACCACAAGGACTTACACTCCGTGGTTAAAGGGGATCTCCACCCAATCTGATTAACTCTTCACAGTCCGGATACATTGTAACAAACAGTCTCCTGTTCCATAAAGTGGTCAAGTAAGGGGGCCCAGGAAAGCGGGAGGAAAGTGGTAACGTAACACACGTTCAGTGTCGGCCACATCCCCGGTAACCTAACACACGTTCAGTGTCGGACACATCCCAGGTAACCTAACACACGTTCAGTGTCGGCCACATCTCCGGTAACCTAACACACGTTCAGTGTCGGACACATCCCCGGTAACCTAACACACGTTCAGTGTCGGCCACATCCCCGGTAACCTAACACACGTTCAGTGTCGGACACATCCCCGGTAACCTAACACACGTTCAGTGTCGGACACATCCCCGGTAACCTAACACACGTTCAGTGTCGGCCACATCTCCGGTAACCTAACACACGTTCAGTGTCGGCCACATCTCCGGTAACCTAACACACGTTCAGTGTCGGCCACATCCCCGGTAACCTAACACACGTTCAGTGTCGGACACATCCCCGGTAACCTAACACACGTTCAGTGTCGGCCACATCTCCGGTAACCTAACACACGTTCAGTGTCGGCCATATCCCCGGTAACGTAACACACGTTCAGTGTCGGCCACATCCCCAGTAACCTAACACACGTTCAGTGTCGGCCACATCCCCGGTAACCTAACACACGTTCAGTGTCGGCCACATCCCCGGTAACCTAACACACGTTCAGTGTCGGCCACATCCCCGGTAACCTAACACACGTTCAGTGTCGGCCATATCCCCGGTAACCTAACACACGTTCAGTGTCGGCCATATCCCCGGTAACCTAACACACGTTCAGTGTCGGCCACATCTCCGGTAACCTAACACACGTTCAGTGTCGGCCACATCTCCGGTAACCTAACACACGTTCAGTGTCGGACACATCCCTGGTAACGTAACACACGTTCAGTGTCGGCCATATCCCTGGTAACGTAACACACGTTCAGTGTCGGCCACATCTCCGGTAACCTAACACACGTTCAGTGTCGGCCACATCCCCGGTAACCTAACACACGTTCAGTGTCGGCCACATCCCCGGTAACCTAACACACGTTCAGTGTCGGCCACATCCCCGGTAACCTAACACACGTTCAGTGTCGGCCATATCCCCGGTAACCTAACACACGTTCAGTGTCGGCCATATCCCTGGTAACCTAACACACGTTCAGTGTCGGCCATATCCCCGGTAACCTAACACACGGTCAGTGTCGGTCACACCCCCGGTAACCTAACACACGTTCAGTGTCGGCCACATCCCCGGTAACCTAACACACGGTCAGTGTCGGTCTGAGGTTTCTCCCCTGCTTATCCACAAGGACACCTACCCATCATGCATAGGATACTCCATCAATATTATACCCTTGGGGCTGGACAACCAGGGCAGCTGCTGATCAGCTGTACTAGGATAGATAATGGTAACAATTCCAGGAGTCACGCTGCTCCTCCACCATACAGAGTGTAGTGGTGGGTGCATACCATATGGCAGGGGAGCTGCGCGGCACCCATCATGTTATTACCTGTAGCTGCGCTGTCTTGGTACAGCTGATCTGCAGGGGTCCTGGCTGTGGTCAGTGGCCTCTAGACATCCCAGTTTGGCAGATACAGCAGGAAATAAACACAATGTAACCGGTGTAAATCTTACCTAATTCTGCCCCTGTAGGGGGGCGCTCTGACGTGACCTCACATCAGTACTCACAACCCTAATTAACCCTGAGCTTGCTGTGCTGGGCAGGACTTACATGATCTTCTGCAGACACTCGATTGCAGACTGGAAACACTTGTGTCTCACAATAGAATATCTCTAAAAGGAAAGGAGAGGATGAAGTGTCACACAGCAAACCCTATACTCCAGTCACATCTAGAGCTGCAGTCACAGTATCACTGTTACATTATGTCTTATACTCCAGTCACATCCAGAGCTGCAGTCACAGTATCACTGTTACATTATGTCTTATACTCCAGTCACATCCAGAGCTGCAGCCACAGTATCACTGTTACATTGTCTTATACTCCAGTCACATCCAGAGCTGCAGTCACAGTATCACTGCTACATTATGTCTTATACTCCAGTCACATCCAGAGCTGCAGTCACAGTATCACTGCTACATTATGTCTTATACTCCAGTCACACCCAGAGCTGCAGTCACAGTATCACTGTTACATTATGTCTTATACTCCAGTCACACCCAGAGCTGCAGTCACAGTATCACTGCTACATTATGTCTTATACTCCAGTCACACCCAGAGCTGTAGTCAATATTCTTCTGCTACATTATCTCTTATACTCCAGTCACATCCAGAGCTGCAGTCACAGTATCACTGTTACATTATGTCTTATACTCCAGTCACATCCAGAGCTGCAGCCACAGTATCACTGTTACATTGTCTTATACTCCAGTCACATCCAGAGCTGCAGTCACAGTATCACTGCTACATTATGTCTTATACTCCAGTCACATCCAGAACTGTAGTCACAGTATCACTGTTACATTATGTCTTATACTCCAGTCACATCCAGAGCTGTAGTCAATATTCTTCTGCTACATTATCTCTTATACTCCAGTCACATCCAGAGCTGCAGTCACAGTATCACTGTTACATTGTCTTATACTCCAGTCACATCCAGAGCTGCAGTCACAGTATCACTGTTACATTATGTCTTATACTCCAGTCACATCCAGAGCTGCAGTCACAGTATCACTGTTACATTATGTCTTATACTCCAGTCACATCCAGAGCTGCAGTCACAGTATCACTGTTACATTATGTCTTATACTCCAGTCACATCCAGAGCTGCAGTCACAGTATCACTGCTACATTATCTCTTATACTCCAGTCACATCCAGAGCTGCAGTCACAGTATCACTGTTACATTATGTCTTATACTCCAGTCACACCCAGAGCTGCAGTCACAGTATCACTGTTACATTATGTCTTATACTCCAGTCACATCCAGAGCTGTAGTCAATATTCTTCTGCTACATTATCTCTTATACTCCAGTCACATCCAGAGCTGTAGTCACAGTATCACTGTTACATTATGTCTTATACTCCAGTCACATCCAGAGCTGTAGTCAATATTCTTCTGCTACATTATCTCTTATACTCCAGTCACATCCAGAGCTGCAGTCACAGTATCACTGTTACATTATGTCTTATACTCCAGTCACATCCAGAGCTGTAGTCAATATTCTTCTGCTACATTATCTCTTATACTCCAGTCACATCCAGAGCTGCAGTCACAGTATCACTGTTACATTGTCTTATACTCCAGTCACATCCAGAGCTGCAGTCACAGTATCACTGTTACATTATGTCTTATACTCCAGTCACATCCAGAGCTGCAGTCACAGTATCACTGTTACATTATGTCTTATACTCCAGTCACATCCAGAGCTGCAGTCACAGTATCACTGTTACATTATGTCTTATACTCCAGTCACATCCAGAGCTGCAGTCACAGTATCACTGTTACATTATGTCTTATACTCCAGTCACACCCAGAGCTGCAGTCACAGTATCACTGTTACATTGTCTTATACTCCAGTCACATCCAGAGCTGCAGTCACAGTATCACTGCTACATTATGTCTTATACTCCAGTCACATCCAGAGCTGCAGTCACAGTATCACTGCTACATTATGTCTTATACTCCAGTCACATCCAGAACTGTAGTCACAGTATCACTGCTACAATATGTCTTATACTCCAGTCACATCCAGAGCTGCAGTCACAGTATCACTGTTACATTATGTCTTATACTCCAGTCACATCCAGAGCTGCAGTCACAGTATCACTGTTACATTATGTCTTATACTCCAGTCACATCCAGAGCTGCAGTCACAGTATCACTGCTACATTATCTCTTATACTCCAGTCACATCCAGAGCTGCAGTCACAGTATCACTGTTACATTGTCTTATACTCCAGTCACATCCAGAGCTGCAGTCACAGTATCACTGTTACATTATGTCTTATACTCCAGTCACATCCAGAGCTGCAGTCACAGTATCACTGCTACAATATGTCTTATACTCCAGTCACATCCAGAGCTGCAGTCACAGTATCACTGTTACATTATGTCTTATACTCCAGTCACATCCAGAGCTGCAGTCACAGTATCACTGCTACAATATGTCTTATACTCCAGTCACATCCAGAGCTGCAGTCACAGTATCACTGTTACATTATGTCTTATACTCCAGTCACATCCAGAGCTGCAGTCACAGTATCACTGTTACATTATGTCTTATACTCCAGTCACATCCAGAGCTGCAGTCACAGTATCACTGCTACATTATCTCTTATACTCCAGTCACATCCAGAGCTGCAGTCACAGTATCACTGTTACATTATGTCTTATACTCCAGTCACATCCAGAGCTGCAGTCACAGTATCACTGCTACATTATGTCTTATACTCCAGTCACATCCAGAGCTGCAGTCACAGTATCACTGTTACATTATCTCTTATACTCCAGTCACATCCAGAGCTGCAGTCACAATATCACTGCTACATTATCTCTTATACTCCAGTCACATCCAGAACTGCAGTCACAGTATCACTGTTACATTATGTCTTATACTCCAGTCACATCCAGAGCTGCAGTCACAGTATCACTGCTACATTATCTCTTATACTCCAGTCACATCCAGAGCTGCAGTCACAGTATCACTGTTACATCATGTCTTATACTCCAGTCACATCCAGAGCTGCAGTCACAGTATCACTGTTACATTATCTCTTATACTCCAGTCACATCCAGAGCTGCAGTCACAGTATCACTGCTACAATATGTCTTATACTCCAGTCACATCCAGAGCTGCAGTCACAGTATCACTGTTACATTATCTCTTATACTCCAGTCACATCCAGAGCTGCAGTCACAGTATCACTGCTACAATATGTCTTATACTCCAGTCACATCCAGAGCTGCAGTCACAGTATCACTGTTACATTATGTCTTATACTCCAGTCACATCCAGAGCTGCAGTCACAGTATCACTGTTACATTATCTCTTATACTCCCGTCACATCCAGAGCTGTAGTCACAGTATCACTGTTACATTATCTCTTATACTCCAGTCACATCCAGAGCTGCAGTCACAGTATCACTGTTACATTATCTCTTATACTCCAGTCACATCCAGAGCTGCAGTCACAGTATCACTGTTACATTATGTCTTATACTCCAGTCACATCCAGAGCTGCAGTCACAGTATCACTGTTACATTATGTCTTATACTCCAGTCACATCCAGAGCTGCAGTCACAATTTCACTTGAGTATGACATGAAAATCAGTCTCAGATAAGTGAAAACCAAACTATTCAGGAAGTGACATCACTGATGACATCATATAACCTCTCAGAGTCTACAATTTGGAGGAGACCTCATGGAACAGTTACCCCCCCCCACCCCCACCCCACTGTCATGTGTCCTCTGAGTCTGTCCCCTCCATCTCACCTTTCTCCTGGGGTAAGGTGTGGGATGAGCTTTGTTGGGGTGAGATCGAATCTTGGACAGCGGCAGAGCCTGAGGGTAAGGAAAACGGGGGAAGAGAACCAAGAAGAGGAGGGAAATGAGAACCGGAGGGAGGAGAGCAAGGAAGACGGGGAAATGAGAACCGGGGAGAGGAGAACAAGGAGGACGGGGAAATGAGAACCGGGGAGAGGAGAACAAGGAGGACGGGGAAAATGAGAACCGGGGGGAGGAGAACAAGGAGGACGGGGAAAATGAGAACCGGGGAGAGGAGAACAAGGAGGACGGGGAAAATGAGAACCGGGGGGAGGAGAACAAGGAGGACGGGGAAATGAGAACCGGGGAGAGGAGAACAAGGAAGACGGGGAAATGAGAACCGGAGGGAGGAGAACAAGGAGGACGGGGAAATGAGAACCGGGGGGAGGAGAACAAGGAGGACGGGGAAAATGAGAACCGGGGGGAGGAGAACAAGGAGGACGGGGAAAATGAGAACCAGGGAGAGGAGAACAAGGAGGACGGGGGAAATGAGAACCGGGGAGAGGAGAACAAGGAGGACGGGGAAATGAGAACCGGGGAGAGGAGAACAAGGAGGACGGGGGAAATGAGAACCGGGGAGAGAAGAACAAGGAGGACGGGGGAAATGAGAACCGGGGAGAGGAGAACAAGGAGGACGGGGAAATGAGAACCGGGGAGAGGAGAACAAGGAGGACGGGGGAAATGAGAACCGGGGAGAGGAGAACAAGGAAGACGGGGAAATGAGAACCGGAGGGAGGAGAACAAGGAGGACGGGGAAAATGAGAACCGGGGGGAGGAGAACAAGGAGGACGGGGAAAATGAGAACCGGGGAGAGGAGAACAAGGAGGACGGGGAAAATGAGAACCGGGGAGAGGAGAACAAGGAGGACGGGGAAAATGAGAACCGGGGAGAGGAGAACAAGGAGGACGGGGAAATGAGAACCGGGGGGAGGAGAACAAGGAGGACGGGG
Organism: Leptodactylus fuscus; assembly: GCF_031893055.1. Classification (NCBI taxonomy): domain Eukaryota; kingdom Metazoa; phylum Chordata; class Amphibia; order Anura; family Leptodactylidae; genus Leptodactylus; species Leptodactylus fuscus. The sequence goes on from NW_027441001.1 coordinate 161,050, forward strand.
AAATGAGAACAAGGAGGACGGGGAAATGAGAACCGGGGAGAGGAGAACAAGGAGGACGGGGAAAATGAGAACCGGGGAGAGGAGAACAAGGAGGACGGGGAAATGAGAACCGGGGAGAGGAGAACAAGGAGGACGGGGGAAATGAGAACCGGGGAGAGGAGAACAAGGAGGACGGGGGAAATGAGAACCGGGGAGAGGAGAACAAGGAGGACGGGGAAAATGAGAACCGGGGAGAGGAGAACAAGGAGGACGGGGAAAATGAGAACCGGGGAGAGGAGAACAAGGAGGACGGGGGAAAATGAGAACCGGGGAGAGGAGAACAAGGAGGACGGGGGAAAATGAGAACCGGGGAGAGGAGAACAAGGAGGACGGGGAAAATCAGAACCGGGGGGAGGAGAACAAGGAGGACGGGGAAAATGAGAACCGGGGAGAGGAGAACAAGGAGGACGGGGAAAATGAGAACCGGCGGGAGGAGAGCAAGGAGGACGGGGAAAATGAGAACCGGGGAGAGGAGAACAAGGAGGACGGGGAAATGAGAACCGGAGGGAGGAGAACAAGGAGGACGGGGAAAATGAGAACCGGGGGGGGGGGGGGGGGGAGGAGAACAAGGAGGACGGGGAAAATGAGAACGGGGGGGGGGGAGAACAAGGAGGACAGGGAAAATGAGAACCGGGGAGAGGAGAACAAGGAGGACGGGGAAATGAGAACAGGGGAGAGGAGAACAAGGAGGACGGGGAAAATCAGAACCGGGGGGAGGAGAACAAGGAGGACGGGGAAATGAGAACCCGGGGGAGGAGAACAAGGAGGACGGGGAAATGAGAACCGGGGAGGAGGAGAACAAGGAGGACGGGGAAATGAGAATCGGGGGGAGGAGAACAAGGAGGATGGGAGAAATGAGAACCGGGGAGAGGAGAACAAGGAGGACGGGGAAATGAGAACCGGGGGGAGGAGAGCAAGGAGGATGGGAGAAATGAGAACCGGGGAGAGGAGAACAAGGAGGACGGAGAAATGAGAACCGGGGAGAGGAGAACAAGGAGGACGGGGAAATGAGAACCGGGGAGAGGAGAACAAGGAGGATGGGGAAAATGAGAACCGGGGGGAGGAGAACAAGGAGGACGGGGAAAATGAGAACCGGGGAGGAGAAGAACAAGGTGGACGGGGAAAATGAGAACCGGGGAGAGGAGAACAAGGAGGACGGGGAAATGAGAACCGGGGAGAGGAGAACAAGGAGGACGGGGAAATGAGAACCGGGGGGAGGAGAACAAGGAGGACGGGGGAAAATGAGAACCGGGGGGAGGAGAGCAAGGAGGACGGAGAAAATGAGAACCGGGGAGAGGAGAACAAGGAGGACGGGGAAAATGAGAACCGGGGAGAGGAGAACAAGGAGGACGGGGAAAATGAGAACCGGGGAGAGGAGACCAAGGAGGACGGGGGAAAATGAGAACCGGGGAGAGGAGAACAAGGAGGACGGGGAAAATGAGAACCGGGGAGAGGAGAACAAGGAGGACGGGGAAAATGAGAACCGGGGAGAGGAGAACAAGGAGGACGGGGAAAATGAGAACCGGGGAGAGGAGAACAAGGAGGATGGGGGAAAATGAGAACCGGGGAGAGGAGAACAAGGAGGACGGGGAAAATCAGAACCGGGGGGAGGAGAACAAGGAGGACGGGGAAAATGAGAACCGGGGAGAGGAGAACAAGGAGGACGGGGAAAATGAGAACCGGTGGGAGGAGAGCAAGGAGGACGGGGAAAATGAGAACCGCAGGGAGGAGAGCAAGGAGGACGGGGAAAATGAGAACCGGGGAGGAGGAGAACAAGGAGGACGGGGAAATTGAGAACCGGGGAGGAGGAGAACAAGGAGGTCGGGGAAAATGAGAACCGGGGATAGGAGAACAAGGAGGACAGGGAAAATCAGAACCAGGGGGAGGAGAACAAGGAGGACGGGGAAAATCAGAACCGGGAGGAGGAGAACAAGGAGGACGGGGAAAATGAGAATCGGGAGGAGGAGAACAAGGAGGATGGGGAAAATGAGAACCGGGGGGAAGAGAACCAAGAGGAGGAAGGAAATGAGAACCGGAGGCAGGAGAGCAAGGAGGAAGGGGAAAATCAGAACCGGGGATAGGAGAACAAGGAGGACGGGGAAAATAAGAATCAGGGGGAGGAGAACAAGGAGGACGGGGAAAATTAGAATCAGGGGTAGGAGAACAAGGAGGATGTGGAAAATGAGAACAAGGGGGAGGAGAACAAGGAGGACGGGGAAAATCAGAACCGGGGGGGAGGAGAACAAGGAGGACAGGGAAAATGAGAATCGGGGAGAGGAGAACAAGGAGGACGGGGAAAATGAGAATTGGGGAGGAGGAGAACAAGGAGGACGGGGAAAATGAGAACCGGGGAGAGGAGAACAAGGAGGACGGGGAAAATCAGAACCGGGGGGAGGAGAACAAGGAGGACGGGGAAAATGAGAACCGGGGAGAGGAGAACAAGGAGGACGGGGAAAATGAGAATTGGGGAGGAGGAGAACAAGGAGGACGGGGAAAATGAGAACCGGGAAGGAGGAGAACAAGGAGGACAGGGAAAATCAGAACCAGGGGGAGGAGAACAAGGAGGATGGGGAAAATGAGAATCGGGAGGAGGAGAACCAAGAGAAGGAAGGAAATGAGAACCGGAGGCAGGAGAGCAAGGAGGAAGGGGAAAATCAGAACCAGGGGGAGGGGTGAGAACAAGGAGGACGTGGGAAAATGAGAACCGGGGGGAGGAGAACAAATAGGACGGAGAAAATGAGAATCGGGAGGAGGAGAATAAGGAGGACGGGGAAAATGAGAACCGGGGAGAGGAGAACAAGGAGGACGGGGAAAATGAGAACCGGGGAGAGGAGAACAAGGAGGACGGGGAAAATGAGAACGGGGGGGGGGGGGGGGGAGGAGGAGAACAAGGAGGATGGGGAAAATGAGAACAAGGGGGGAGGAGAACAAGGAGGACGGGGGAAAATGAGAACCGGGGAGAGGAGAACAAGGAGGACGTGGGAAAATGAGAACCGGGGAGAGGAGAACAAGGAGGACGTGGGAAAATGAGAACAAACGGGGGAGGGGGCAGAGAAATTGGGAGGGAGAGCAATTGGAAGGGGGAACCAAGAGGAACAAAACAAGGTGGAGGGAGAAGGGGTTAGGGAAATAGGTGAGGGGTGTGGAGGACCGGGGGAGGGGCAATTGGGTTTTCAATAAGTTTTGTTGAAATAAGGGCAAATGTTAACTTACGAAAATCCAAACACGAGGGGCATGCAGTGATGTTGGGGGGGGGGGGGATAACTAAGGGGGCAGTAAGAATGTAGCACATGCAACTACTAAGGGGCCCTGGGGAGAGAGAGGCCACATTAGGTCAATCCCTTCCACTATTTCAGTATCTCTCCATCACCAGCTGAGGCAGAGTATTGGGTGATATAGTTATGGGGGGCAGTGACTCTGCAGTCTGATGTCCCAGAAAAAAAAGTGTAATGTGCTGCAGAGAGGAGACCACACCCACCCTCACTACTGTATACAAGGAGGAGGAGGAGCCTGTGCACCGTCTATTACCTGATTGGCTGTCAGCTTCACATCCTTCAGAGGCCACAACTGTCTATAGGGAAGAACAATATGGAGAGAAATAAGTGACTGCAATCTATTACTATCTGTTATCAGCCATGTCAGGAGAGGCCGACTGTAGGACAGGAGAATACAATCTATTACTATCTGTTATCAGCCATGTCAGGAGAGGCCGACTGTAGGACAGGAGAATACAATCTATTACTATCTGTTATCAGCCATGTCAGGAGAGGCCGACTGTAGGACAGGGGAATACAATCTATTACTATCTGTTATCAGCCATGTCAGGAGAGGAGAGGCCGACTGTAGGACAGGGGAATACAATCTATTACTATCTGTTATCAGCCATGTCAGGAGAGGAGAGGCCGACTGTAGGACAGGAGAATACAATCTATTACTATCTGTTATCAGCCATGTCAGGAGAGGAGAGGCCGACTGTAGGACAGGAGAATACAATCTATTACTATCTGTTATCAGCCATGTCAGGAGAGGCCGACTGTAGGACAGGGGAATACAATCTATTACTATCTGTTATCAGCCATGTCAGGAGAGGCCGACTGTAGGACAGGGGAATACAATCTATTACTATCTGTTATCAGCCATGTCAGGAGGGGAGAGGCCGACTGTAGGGCAGGGGAATACAATCTATTACTATCTGTTATCAGCCATGTCAGGAGAGGAGAGGCCGACTGTAGGACAGGGGAATACCATCTATTGCTATCTGTTATCAGCCATGTCAGGAGAGGAGAGGCCGACTGTAGGACAGGAGAATACAATCTATTACTATCTGTTATCAGCCATGTCAGGAGAGGCCGACTGTAGGACAGGGGAATACAATCTATTACTATCTGTTATCAGCCATGTCAGGAGAGGAGAGGCCGACTGTAGGACAGGAGAATACAATCTATTACTATCTGTTATCAGCCATGTCAGGAGGGGAGAGGCCGACTGTAGGACAGGAGAATACAATCTATTACTATCTGTTATCAGCCATGTCAGGAGAGGAGAGGCCGACTGTAGGACAGGAGAATACAATCTATTACTATCTGTTATCAGCCATGTCAGGAGGGGAGAGGCCGACTGTAGGACAGGGGAATACAATCTATTACTATCTGTTATCAGCCATGTCAGGAGAGGAGAGGCCGACTGTAGGACAGGAGAATACAATCTATTACTATCTGTTATCAGCCATGTCAGGAGAGGAGAGGCCGACTGTAGGACAGGGGAATACAATCTATTACTATCTGTTATCACCCTTGTAAGGAGAGGCCGACTGTAGGACAGGAGAATACAATCTATTACTATCTGTTATCAGCCACGTCAGGAGAGGAGAGCGACTGTAGGACAGGAGAATACAATCTATTACTATCTGTTATCAGCCATGTCAGGAGAGGAGAGGCCGACTGTAGGACAGGGGAATACAATCTATTACTATCTGTTATCAGCCATGTCAGGAGAGGAGAGGCCGACTGTAGGACAGGGGAATACAATCTATTACTATCTGTTATCAGTCATGTCAGGAGAGGAGAGGCCGACTGTAGGACAGGAGAATACAATCTATTACTATCTGTTATCAGCCATGTCAGGAGAGGAGAGGCCGACTGTAGGACAGGGGAATACAATCTATTACTATCTGTTATCAGCCATGTCAGGAGAGGACGACTGTAGGACAGGGGAATACAATCTATTACGATCTGTTATCAGCCATGTCAGGAGAGGAGAGGCCGACTGTAGGACAGGGGAATACAATCTATTACTATCTGTTATCAGTCATGTCAGGAGGGGAGAGGCCGACTGTAGGACAGGGGAATACAATCTATTACTATCTGTTATCAGCCATGTCAGGAGAGGAGTGGCCGACTGTAGGACAGGGGAATACAATCTATTACTATCTGTTATCAGCCATGTCAGGAGAGGACGACTGTAGGACAGGGGAATACAATCTATTACTATCTGGTATCAGCCATGTCAGGAGAGGAGAGGCCGACTGTAGGACAGGGGAATACAATCTATTACTATCTGTTATCAGCCATGTCAGGAGGGGAGAGGCCGACTGTAGGACAGGGGAATACAATCTATTACTATCTGTTATCAGCCATGTCAGGAGAGGAGAGGCGACTGTAGGACAGGGGAATACAATCTATTACTATCTGTTATCAGCCATGTCAGGAGAAGAGAGGCCGACTGTAGGACAGGAGAATACAGTCTATTACTATCTGTTATCAGCCATGGCAGGAGAGGCCGACTGTAGGACAGGAGAATACAATCTATTACTATCTGTTATCAGCCATGGCAGGAGAGGCCGACTGTAGGACAGGGGAATACAATCTATTACTATCTGTTATCAGCCATGGCAGGAGAGGCCGACTGTAGGACAGGGGAATACAATCTATTACTATCTGTTATCAGCCATGTCAGGAGAGGAGAGGCCGACTGTAGGACAGGAGAATACAATCTATTACTATCTGTTATCAGCCATGTCAGGAGAGGAGAGGCCGACTGTAGGACAGGGGAATAGAATCTATTGCTATCTGTTATCAGCCATGTAAGGAGAGGCCGACTGTAGGACAGGGGAATACAATCTATTACTATCTGTTATCAGCCATGTCAGGAGAGGACGACTGTAGGACAGGGGAATACAATCTATTACTATCTGTTATCAGCCATGTCAGGAGAGGAGAGGACGACTGTAGGACAGGGGAATACAATCTATTACTATCCGTTATCAGCCATGTCAGGAGAGGAGAGGCCGACTGTAGGACAGGAGAATACAATCTATTACTATCTGTTATCAGCCATGTCAGGAGAGGAGAGGCCGACTGTAGGACAGGGGAATACAATCTATTACTATCTGTTATCAGCCATGTCAGGAGAAGCCGACTGTAGGACAGGGGAATACAATCTATTACTATCTGTTATCAGCCATGTCAGGAGAAGCCGACTGTAGGACAGGGGAATACAATCTATTACTATCTGTTATCAGCCATGTCAGGAGAGGCCGACTGTAGGACAGGGGAATACAATCTATTACTATCTGTTATCAGCCATGTCAGGAGAGGAGAGGCCGACTGTAGGACAGGAGAATACAATCTATTACTATCTGTTATCAGCCATGTCAGGAGAGGAGAGGCCGACTGTAGGACAGGGGAATAGAATCTATTGCTATCTGTTATCAGCCATGTAAGGAGAGGCCGACTGTAGGACAGGGGAATACAATCTATTACTATCTGTTATCAGCCATGTCAGGAGAGGACGACTGTAGGACAGGGGAATACAATCTATTACTATCTGTTATCAGCCATGTCAGGAGAGGAGAGGACGACTGTAGGACAGGGGAATACAATCTATTACTATCCGTTATCAGCCATGTCAGGAGAGGAGAGGCCGACTGTAGGACAGGAGAATACAATCTATTACTATCTGTTATCAGCCATGTCAGGAGAGGAGAGGCCGACTGTAGGACAGGGGAATACAATCTATTACTATCTGTTATCAGCCATGTCAGGAGAAGCCGACTGTAGGACAGGGGAATACAATCTATTACTATCTGTTATCAGCCATGTCAGGAGAAGCCGACTGTAGGACAGGGGAATACAATCTATTACTATCTGTTATCAGCCATGTCAGGAGAGGCCGACTGTAGGACAGGAGAATACAATCTATTACTATCTGTTATCAGCCATGTCAGGAGAGGAGAGGCCGACTGTAGGACAGGAGAATACAATCTATTGCTATCTGTTATCAGCCATGTCAGGAGGGGAGAGGCCGACTGTAGGACAGGGGAATACCATCTATTACTATCTGTTATCAGCCATGTCAGGAGAGGAGAGGCGACTGTAGGACAGGGGAATACAATCTATTACTATCTGTTATCAGCCATGTCAGGAGAGGCCGACTGTAGGACAGGGGAATACCATCTATTACTATCTGTTATCAGCCATGTCAGGAGAGGAGAGGCGACTGTAGGACAGGGGAATACAATCTATTACTATCTGTTATCAGCCATGTCAGGAGAAGAGAGGCCGAGTGTAGGACAGGGGAATACAATCTATTACTATCTGTTATCAGCCATGTCAGGAGAGGAGAGGCCGACTGTAGGACAGGAGAATACAATCTATTACTATCTGGTATCAGTCATGTCAGGAGAGGATAGGCCGACTGTAGGACAGGGGAATACAATCTATTACTATCTGTTATCAGCCATGTCAGGAGAGGAGAGGCCGACTGTAGGACAGGAGAATACAATCTATTACTATCTGTTATCAGCCATGTCAGGAGAGGCCGACTGTAGGACAGGGGAATACAATCTATTACTATCTGTTATCAGCCATGTCAGGAGAGGAGAGGCCGACTGTAGGACAGGGGAATACAATCTATTACTATCTGTTATCAGCCATGTCAGGAGGGGAGAGGCCGACTGTAGGACAGGGGAATACAATCTATTACTATCTGGTATCAGCCATGTCAGGAGGGGAGAGGCCGACTGTAGGACAGGGGAATACAATCTATTACTATCTGTTATCAGCCATGTCAGGAGTGTAGAAGGTGTTTCATATGAAACACGTGTTGGGGTGGTGTTAGTAGACGGCGGACCGCTGCACTACACTGCCTCACATCTGGGTGTGTTTCTTTTCACATTGATATAATGTAATTGTCTATGACATGGCTGTTTGTCTATATTGCTGCAATTTGTGCCCTTATACGTTTTGGTCACTATCACTTGGTTGGAGATTTATTTATGAGTTACATAAGGTTTTTCAACATTAGCAGACGGAGCAGGAACCCCCAACTCTCTAGAAAGTGACCCAGGGGATAATAGATTGCTCTATTTGGTGTATTGTCCATTTTTGTAGGATTACGTTGTCTCCTAGGTGCAGGGTCCTGTAGTTGTCCGCCTGACGCTCATCTTTGTACTGTGTCGTATCTGTTACTATTTAGTAACTTTGTAATATTTCTCTAACAGTGTCTTGAGATTCTGAGACCCCCTTAGTTTCTATGTATCCATTCCACGTGGTCGCCTAGGATGGGGGGTGTTACTGCTGAGTGATGGGACCATACTATTAAAAGGCTTGACTTTTTAGGTCCCCATTCACATTATGTGCCATGTTGCTGTGTGTTTTCTTCCTGAGACTTATAGTGGATCTCAGGGAAAGAGAAATCTGTAAATCTCGATTCCTGAGCTGCAGGGATATGAGCGCGGTATAGCGAGAGGTGCCGGAGCGATTGCTGGGGAGGGGCAGGGGCGCTGCAGGTCCCAATTCTGCTCTATAGGTTACAGACTTACTTCTGCACATCCAAGAACTCCAGCAGCTTGGTGTCTGTCAGGTGTCCCAGGCGTACAATACCCTGCCAGTAGAGGGCGTCCTCTTGCTGCCGATACAGCATGTACAGCATGAAGAGGTCGGGGTGAAAGCGTGGGAGGATGGCGGGCAGGATCACCGTGTGGGGGTTCAGGTCCTCACTGGAAGATATAAGATATATATATATTGGTGCCATATTCATCCTATGGCTCAGCCAATAATACAGTGATATATCAGCCCTCCTATATACAGTGACAGCAGCCATATCCCAGATATTACCTGATCTCATCTGCGTCTGGCCCCCCCGACAACGATCTGTCACATCTCTCAGCTCTCATAGCAAGTAAGGCTCTGACATATGGAGAATACAGAATCAATTATTAGTATTAACCCACTAGATACCAGGATGGAATAATAATAATTACTAGTCGTGGAATCAGTGCAGTACTGGAGAATAATAATAGTAATTATAATAATAATTAGAGATGAGCGAGCAGTAAAATATTCGATGTTCGTTATTCGTTCTGAATACCATCTGAATATGGGACTATTGGAAGGAATATGGAACCCCATTATAGTCTATGGGAGACAATGCTCTGTGTCAGGGGATCCCACCATTCACCTCAGGAGAGTCACCAAGTCCACTATGACACCCCAGGAAATGATGCAACACCTCTGCAATGTAACTGGGCCAGCAGGGGGCGCATGTCTGGGGGCATCAAGTCACTGTATTATGTCGGGATCCCTGTCAGCTTGTGATATGCGGAGCTGACTTTTTCCCATAGGAATGCATTGACCAGCGTTGATTGGCTGAATGCTGTACTCTGTATGGCATTACAACCAGTCTCAAATTAATCGAATGATAAATCCACCATTCCTATAAATTGGAGGTCACCTGATTTTGGCCGCCAATTCCTTTTTCTGATTTTTTTCACTGCCTCTATTGTCGTAGTTCCTGTCCCACCTCCCCTGAACAGTTATTGGTGCAAAAAACGCGCCAGGGAAGGTGGGAGGGGAATCAAATTTTTACTGCGTTTGCCTTGTGGTGTTCGATTGTAACGATGTTCGCACATCTCTAATAATAATAATAATAATAATAATAATAATAATAATAATAATAATAATAGTAATAATATTACTATTATCCCTCGGAGTTCAGGAATATTATTATTATTATTATTATTATTATTATTATTATTATTATTGTTTTTATCCTAACACCCCTAATATCTTAAAGAGATCCTATCATTACAATCCCTTTTACAGTAAGTACACGTAGGAATCTCCTTAAGAAAGTTTCTTCTTCTCTCACCTTTGTTACTCTGATCTGCCGCTCCGGAGAAATCTCTTCTTTCTTATTTATGTAAATGAATTTTCTCGCAGCTCTGGGGGCGTCTCTTGTACTGTCCGAAAACTCTCCAGCGACGCATCTGAAGAGGGAGAAGCCACAGGAAAATGGCTGACAGACATGCGCAGAGGGCACTTTGGAAGGAAGAGAAGAGGAGTGCGAGAGAAAAGGCTGAGAAGAAGGCAGAGGCGGAGAGGACAGAGGAGGAGAAGGAGGCGGAGAGGACAGAGGAGGAGAAGGAGGGGGAGGCGGAGAGGACAGAGGAGGAGAAGAAGGGGGAGGCGGAGAGGACAGAGGAGGAGAAGAAGGGGGAGGCGGAGAGGACAGAGGAGGAGAAGGAGGCGGAGAGGACAGAGGAGGAGAAGAAGGGGGAGGCGGAGAGGACAGAGGAGGAGAAGGAGGCGGAGAGGACAGAGGAGGAGAAGGAGGCGGAGAGGACAGAGGAGGAGAAGACAGAGGAGGAGAAGGAGGGGGAGGCGGAGAGGACAGAGGAGGAGAAGAAGGGGGAGGCGGAGAGGACAGAGGAGGAGAAGAAGGGGGAGGCGGAGAGGACAGAGGAGGAGAAGGAGGCGGAGAGGACAGAGGAGGAGAAGAAGGGGGAGGCGGAGAGGACAGAGGAGGAGAAGAAGGGGGAGGCGGAGAGGACAGAGGAGGAGAAGAAGGGGGAGGCGGAGAGGACAGAGGAGGAGAAGGAGGCGGAGAGGACAGAGGAGGAGAAGGAGGCGGAGAGGACAGAGGAGGAGAAGAAGGGGGAGGCGGAGAGGACAGAGGAGGAGAAGGAGGCGGAGGTGAAGAAGGGGGAGAAGGAGGCGGAGAGGACAGAGGAGGAGAAGAAGGGGGAGGCGGAGAGGACAGAGGAGGAGAAGACAGAGGAGGAGAAGAAGGTGGAGAGGACAGAGGAGGAGAAGGAGGCGGAGGCAGAGAAGACAGAGGAGGAGAAGAAGGGGAAGGCGGAGAGGACAGAGGAGGAGAGGACAGAGGAGGAGAGGACAGAGGAGGAGAGGACAGAGGAGGAGAAGACAGAGGAGGAGAAGAAGGTGGCGAGGACAGAGGAGGAGAGGACAGAGGAGGAGAAGACAGAGGAGGAGAAGAAGGGGGAGAGGACAGAGGAGGAGAAGGAGGCGGAGGCAGAGAAGACAGAGGAGGAGAAGGAGGCAGAGAGGACAGAGGAGGAGAAGGAGGCGGAGGTGAAGAAGGGGGAGAAGGAGGCGGAGAGGACAGAGGAGGAGAAGAAGGGGAGGTGGAGAGGACAGAGGAGGAGAGGACAGAGGAGGAGAAGACAGAGGAGGAGAAGAAGGTGGTGAGGACAGAGGAGGAGAAGAAGGGGGAGAGGACAGAGGAGGAGAAGACAGAGGAGGAGGAGAAGAAGGCGGAGAGGACAGAGGAGGAGAGGACAGAGGAGGAGGAGACAGATGAGGAGAAGAAGGTGGAGAGGACAGAGGAGGAGAAGACAGATGAGGAGAAGAAGGTGGAGAGGACAGGGGAGGAGAAGAAGGGGGAGGTGGAGAGGACAGAGGAGGAGAAGGAGGCGGAGGTGAAGAAGACAGAGGAGGAGAAGAAGGCGGAGAGGACAGAGGAGGAGAAGACAGATGAGGAGAAGAAGGTGGAGAGGACAGAGGAGGAGAAGAAGGGGGAGGTGGAGAGGACAGAGGAGGAGAAGGAGGCGGAGGTGAAGAAGACAGAGGAGGAGAAAAAGGCGGAGAGGACAGAGGAGGAGAAGACAGATGAGGAGAAGAAGGTGGAGAGGACAGAGGAGGAGAAGAAGGCGGAAAGGACAGAGGAGGAGAAGGAGGCGGAGGCAGAGAAGACAGAGGAGGAGGGAGGCAGAGAGGACAGAGGAGGAGAAGGAGGTGGAGGTGAAGAAGGGGGAGAAGGAGGCGAAGAGGACAGAGGAGGAGAAGAAGGGGGAGGTGGAGAGGACAGAGGAGGAGAAGACAGAGGAGGAGAAGAAGGTGGAGAGGACAGAGGAGGAGAAGGAGGTGGAGGCAGAGAAGACAGAGGAGGAGAAGAAGGGGGAGGCGGAGAGGACAGAGGAGGAGAAGACAGAGGAGGAGAAGAAGGTGGAGAGGACAGAGGAGGAGAAGGAGGCGGAGGTGAAGAAGACAGAGGAGGAGAAGAAGGGGGAGGCGGAGAGGACAGAGGAGGAGAAGGAGGCGGAGGTGAAGAAGGGGGAGAAGGAGGCGGAGAGGACAGAGGAGGAGAAGAAGGGGGAGGCGGAGAGGACAGAGGAGGAGAAGACAGAGGAGGAGAAGAAGGTGGAGAGGACAGAGGAGGAGAAGGAGGCGGAGGCAGAGAAGACAGAGGAGGAGAAGAAGGGGAAGGCGGAGAGGACAGAGGAGGAGAGGACAGAGGAGGAGAGGACAGAGGAGGAGAGGACAGAGGAGGAGAAGACAGAGGAGGAGAAGAAGGTGGCGAGGACAGAGGAGGAGAGGACAGAGGAGGAGAAGACAGAGGAGGAGAAGAAGGGGGAGAGGACAGAGGAGGAGAAGGAGGCGGAGGCAGAGAAGACAGAGGAGGAGAAGGAGGCAGAGAGGACAGAGGAGGAGAAGGAGGCGGAGGTGAAGAAGGGGGAGAAGGAGGCGGAGAGGACAGAGGAGGAGAAGAAGGGGAGGTGGAGAGGACAGAGGAGGAGAGGACAGAGGAGGAGAAGACAGAGGAGGAGAAGAAGGTGGTGAGGACAGAGGAGGAGAAGAAGGGGGAGAGGACAGAGGAGGAGAAGACAGAGGAGGAGGAGAAGAAGGCGGAGAGGACAGAGGAGGAGAGGACAGAGGAGGAGGAGACAGATGAGGAGAAGAAGGTGGAGAGGACAGAGGAGGAGAAGACAGATGAGGAGAAGAAGGTGGAGAGGACAGAGGAGGAGAAGAAGGGGGAGGTGGAGAGGACAGAGGAGGAGAAGGAGGCGGAGGTGAAGAAGACAGAGGAGGAGAAAAAGGCGGAGAGGACAGAGGAGGAGAAGACAGATGAGGAGAAGAAGGTGGAGAGGACAGAGGAGGAGAAGAAGGCGGAAAGGACAGAGGAGGAGAAGGAGGCGGAGGCAGAGAAGACAGAGGAGGAGGGAGGCAGAGAGGACAGAGGAGGAGAAGGAGGTGGAGGTGAAGAAGGGGGAGAAGGAGGCGAAGAGGACAGAGGAGGAGAAGAAGGGGGAGGTGGAGAGGACAGAGGAGGAGAAGACAGAGGAGGAGAAGAAGGTGGAGAGGACAGAGGAGGAGAAGGAGGTGGAGGCAGAGAAGACAGAGGAGGAGAAGAAGGGGGAGGCGGAGAGGACAGAGGAGGAGAAGACAGAGGAGGAGAAGAAGGTGGAGAGGACAGAGGAGGAGAAGGAGGCGGAGGTGAAGAAGACAGAGGAGGAGAAGAAGGGGGAGGCGGAGAGGACAGAGGAGGAGAAGGAGGCGGAGGTGAAGAAGGGGGAGAAGGAGGCGGAGAGGACAGAGGAGGAGAAGAAGGGGGAGGCGGAGAGGACAGAGGAGGAGAAGACAGAGGAGGAGAAGAAGGTGGAGAGGACAGAGGAGGAGAAGGAGGCGGAGGCAGAGAAGACAGAGGAGGAGAAGAAGGGGAAGGCGGAGAGGACAGAGGAGGAGAGGACAGAGGAGGAGAGGACAGAGGAGGAGAGGACAGAGGAGGAGAAGACAGAGGAGGAGAAGAAGGTGGCGAGGACAGAGGAGGAGAAGACAGAGGAGGAGAAGAAGGGGGAGAGGACAGAGGAGGAGAAGGAGGCGGAGGCAGAGAAGACAGAGGAGGAGAAGGAGGCAGAGAGGACAGAGGAGGAGAAGGAGGCGGAGGTGAAGAAGGGGGAGAAGGAGGCGGAGAGGACAGAGGAGGAGAAGAAGGGGAGGTGGAGAGGACAGAGGAGGAGAGGACAGAGGAGGAGAAGACAGAGGAGGAGAAGAAGGTGGTGAGGACAGAGGAGGAGAAGAAGGGGGAGAGGACAGAGGAGGAGAAGACAGAGGAGGAGGAGAAGAAGGCGGAGAGGACAGAGGAGGAGAGGACAGAGGAGGAGGAGACAGATGAGGAGAAGAAGGTGGAGAGGACAGAGGAGGAGAAGACAGATGAGGAGAAGAAGGTGGAGAGGACAGGGGAGGAGAAGAAGGGGGAGGTGGAGAGGACAGAGGAGGAGAAGGAGGCGGAGGTGAAGAAGACAGAGGAGGAGAAGAAGGCGGAGAGGACAGAGGAGGAGAAGACAGATGAGGAGAAGAAGGTGGAGAGGACAGAGGAGGAGAAGAAGGGGGAGGTGGAGAGGACAGAGGAGGAGAAGGAGGCGGAGGTGAAGAAGACAGAGGAGGAGAAAAAGGCGGAGAGGACAGAGGAGGAGAAGACAGATGAGGAGAAGAAGGTGGAGAGGACAGAGGAGGAGAAGAAGGCGGAAAGGACAGAGGAGGAGAAGGAGGCGGAGGCAGAGAAGACAGAGGAGGAGGGAGGCAGAGAGGACAGAGGAGGAGAAGGAGGTGGAGGTGAAGAAGGGGGAGAAGGAGGCGAAGAGGACAGAGGAGGAGAAGAAGGGGGAGGTGGAGAGGACAGAGGAGGAGAAGACAGAGGAGGAGAAGAAGGTGGAGAGGACAGAGGAGGAGAAGGAGGTGGAGGCAGAGAAGACAGAGGAGGAGAAGAAGGGGGAGGCGGAGAGGACAGAGGAGGAGAAGACAGAGGAGGAGAAGAAGGTGGAGAGGACAGAGGAGGAGAAGGAGGCGGAGGTGAAGAAGACAGAGGAGGAGAAGAAGGGGGAGGCGGAGAGGACAGAGGAGGAGAGGACAGAGGAGGAGAAGGAGGCGTCGCTGGAGAGTTTTTGGATTCCTACGTGTACTTACAGTAAAAGAGTTTTTAGTGATAAAATCCCAGTCTAAGAAATCTAACGTCTGCACATTTGTAAGAGATTGTATAACTGTCCCTGCTCTTTATATAACTACTGCGCTACTACTCATGTGAACGCCATCACTGCACATCTCCACGGCCGCCATATGTAAGATCAGCCTATGATTCTATATGAACTTATATAACACAGGATAGAAGAGACCTGGAGAACTCCCACAGCTTCTTGGCATAGTACTTGATCTCCTCCTGGGCCATGCTCAGAAGATGGAGGTTCGCTCCTAGGCCTGAGAACGAGGCCTGAAATACGACCAGGAGCAGCTTCACAACCTTCTTCAGGGGGTGATGGGAAGCGCTAAAGGCCTGGAAATACAGGGGTATGACTGTAACACACACAATAATAGCCCCGCCCACGCTTACACAGCCACACCCACATTCTGTTACATCTCAGTCCACATTAGATGACTATGGGTAGCACTGACAGCACTGTCAGAGGAGCCAATCATCTAAGTATACCGTCCCTTTAAAATTCTAAACACATGGCGGCAACAGCAACGACTTACCTTCTCCACATAACTCTGTAAGGTTTCTGACTCCAGACTCAGCTCCGTCATAAAGTCCTCAATCTCCTTCTCATTGTCCCTAAAATGGTGTATAAAGAGTTCTCAGGAAACTCAATGTAAAAACATAATATAGAAATATGGAAACAATATAACATAGGAATAATATAATACAGGAATATCGTAACAATGTAATATACTGACAATGTAATATAGGGACCATGTAATATAGGGACCATGTAATATAGGGACCATGTAATATAGGGACCATGTAATATAGGGACCATGTACTATAGGGAAAATGTAATATAGGGACAATGTAATATAGGAACAATGTAATATTATAGTGACAATGTATGTATGTAATAACATAGGAATAATATAATACAGGAATATCGTAGCAATGTAATATAGCAACAATGTAATATAGGGACAATATAATATATCCAGTACATCCAGAAGACATAAATGGAAGCTCTATGAGGGGTCTCCAGGTGACAAACACTCCTTTCCCAACTCCCCTGTCCTGGACTCCAGCGCGGCCCCTGTTCTTCTCCCTGATGTCAGCGACCACTAAGTCCTATGATGGGCCTGAGTGGTCACATGAGTGTAATGACACCGACATATCTCAGCCCCAGGCTGCTGGAGCGGGATTGGTGATGTCACTCACATGTGTCATGATTGGCCTCAGTGGTCAGTTGGGGCGCAGGGCTTCCAGGGATAAGGGCACGGTGTCAGGACTTGAACCCCAGGACTTCAGTGTCCCAGGCTGCAGGTCTTCCATCTGAGCTATTCCTCCTCCTGGACAGCTCCGGTGCTGATCTGATCTGGTTCCCGGGGCCTCTAGTTTCAGTTCCCGCCTCTCTGGGTTGCTCCGCCCTGTTGTCTGATTGAACTTCCTATATAACCCGGCCTCGCACCTCCTGCCTTGTGAGATTATTGAGCTCTGCCTGTAATCTAGCCGCTCTCTCCTGCTCATCTTCTGCCTCCACCACTGGCTTCCTCCTGACTACAGTATCAGCCTTGTAAGTAAGTCACCTGCCAAGAAGTGACAGCTTAAGACTCCGGACCAGACATGGTGTGCGACTATGGAGGCAGTCACTGGAGTGCTGGGGACACCTGCCAAAATACTGACCCCTGTGACACCCCACTTGTGACTGTGACCCCTGTACACCCCACTTGTGACTGTGACCCCTATGACACCCCACTGGTGACTGTGACCCCTGTGACAACCCCACTGGTAACTGTGACCCCTCCACTACTGACCCCTGTGACACCCCACTGGTGACTGTGACCCCTGTGACACCCCACTTGTGACTGTAACCCCTATGACACCCCACTTGTGACTGTGACCCCTGTGATACCCCACTGGTGACTGTGACCCCTCCACTACTGACCCCTGTGACACCCCACTGATGACTGTGACCCCTCCAGTACTGACCCCTGTGACACCCCACTGGTGACTGTGACCCCTCCAGTACTGACCCCTGTGACACCCCACTGGTGACTGTGACCCCTGTACACCCCACTTGTGACTGTAACCCCTATGACACCCCACTTGTGACTGTGACCCCTGTGACACCCCACTGGTGACTGTGACCCCTCCACTACTGACCCCTGTGACACCCCACTGATGACTGTGACCCCTCCAGTACTGACCCCTGTGACACCCCACTGGTAACTGTGACTCCTCCACTACTGACCCCTGTGACACCCCACTGGTGACTGTGACCCCTGTGACACCCCACTTGTGACTGTAACCCCTATGACACCTCACTTGTGACTGTGACCCCTGTGACACCCCACTGGTAACTGTGACCCCTCCACTACTGACCCCTGTGACACCCCACTGGTGACTGTGACCCCTCCAGTACTGACCCCTGTGACACCCCACTGGTGACTGTGACCCCTCCAGTACTGACCCCTGTGACACCCCACTGGTGACTGTGACCCCTCCAGTACTGACCCCTGTGACACCCCACTAGTGACTGTGACCCCTCCAGTACTGACCCCTGTGACACCCCACTAGTGACTGTCCCCCAATCTCAGTTGTTTTAGGTGATACAGAATGAGACAGCTTTCAAACACCAGGGTTATCTCCTGAAACACTCTGTACAGCTGTGGAGAACCGGAGATATCTTAAAGACAATCAGACTTTTCATATATTTCAATATTTTGTAACTTTTATATTGTTTTAATATCTGCAGAACTCTTTGCTTGACATCCTCTGTGCTGCTGTAAGCTGCTCTCTAATATACATGACATTACTGTTCACATGTACGTCATGGGTTCCTGGCCGTGTAATGCTCTGCCCCTCTTACTGGATTTCCCCAGGTATTGGGGTGCAGTTGTGGATGTTTTGGGGTACTCTATTACTACACCTGTCTTCTGCCCCTCTCTCCACCTCATATACATCTATTTCCATATACAGGGTGTGTATAGCGCCCCCTCTCACCTCTGACAGTACAAATACTCCTGAGACTTCTGCAGCTTCTTGCTCGACTTGACATGAAAACCCAGAAAAGATTCCTCCGCTTCTCTTCTACATCCAGATTCAAGGAATTTCTGGAACTGCTCGAAGATTCCCTGCCAGCGCTCCTCCACCGGGAACGAGCCCGCCCCAAACTGACTGCGGGGCGAGAAGGAAGTGCACGAGTCAGCGACCGCCCATAGACATCACAGTCTGGAATAGTCAGTGTCTTAGTACAGACACTAGATGGCGCTGCTACGTGAAAGGTCTGACCCCGAGATGGCGCTGTATTACTGAAGTCTATGGGTAATAATCTAATATATATGTGCGGCAGATCTGATCACTAGGTGGCGCTGTATCATAGAAGTCTATGGGTAATATTGTAATACTTATGTGCGGCAGATCTGATCACTAGGTGGCGCTGTATCATAGAAGTCTATGGGTAATATTGTAATACTTATGTGCGGTAGATCTGATCACTAGGTGGCGCTGTATCATAGAAGTCTATGGGTAATATTGTAATACTTATGTGCAGTAGATCTGACCACTAGATGGCGCTGATTCTTTACGTAAACCGATTATTTATTACTCACAATTTTTTCTTTAGGACCTCGTCCTGGAAGGCGGCGGCCGTGCTGAGGACCCCGTGTGTCTGCAGGCCGTTGTGGGCCGTTTTATTGAAGGTTCCAACAAGAGTGAATCCATTGGCGAAGGTAAGCTTCCCCTAAGAAAGGAGCAGGCGGAATTAGAGAAGGGGGAGGGGCTGAGCAGACAAATCCCAGCATTCCAAGAACATGCACAGGAGTAGAATGTCAGAACATAAGTGAAAACTGACACATAAAACTTACAGAGGGACGGAGTCTATCACCCCACGCACATAATGGCGGCATTACAGGGCAAAATCAACTGATGTGCAGAGACACGTACATGACACGTGACACTGATGTGCAGACACATACATGACATGTGACACTGATGTGCAGACACATACATGACATGTGACACTGATGTGCAGACACATACATGACATGTGACACTGATGTGCAGACACATACATGACACGTGACACTGATGTGCAGAGACACATACATGACACGTGACACTGATGTGCAGAGACACGTACATGACACGTGACAATGATGTGCAGAGACACGTACATGACACGTGACACTGATGTGCAGAGACACGTACATGACACGTGACACTGATGTGCAGACACATACATGACACTTGACACTGATGTGCAGAGACACGTACATGACACGTGACACTGATGTGCAGAGACACGTACATGACACGTGACACTGATGTGCAGAGACACGTACATGACACGTGACACTGATGTGCAGAGACACGTACATGACACGTGACACTGATGTGCAGACACATACATGACACGTGACACTGATGTGCAGAGACACGTACATGACACGTGACACTGATGTGCAGAGACACGTACATGACACGTGACACTGATGTGCAGAGACACATACATGACACGTGACACTGATGTGCAGAGACACATACATGACACGTGACACTGATGTGCAGAGATACGTACATGACACGTGACACTGATGTGCAGAGATACGTTCATGACACGTGACACTGATGTGCAGAGATACGTTCATGACACGTGACACTGATGTGCAGAGACACGTACATGACACGTGACACTGGTGTGCGGTGACACATACATGACACGTGACACTGATGTGCGGTGACACGTACATGACACGTGACACTGGTGTGCGGTGACACATACATGACATGTGACACTGATGTGCGGTGACACGTACATGACACGTGACACTGGTGTGCGGTGACACATACATGACACGTGACACTGATGTGCGGTGACACGTACATGACACGTGACACTGATGTGCGGTGACACCTACCTTCCCAGATAAGAAGCATTCCTCAGTGAACTCGCCCTCGTACATACTGCTGTCCTCTGTTACCAGGACGCCAGGACCCTGAACAAAGATGAGAAGATCTGCAAGATTAGGGGCCCAATGTCCGACCACTAGGGGCCCAATAACAGCAATTCCTAAGGCTCGACTACTGAGTAACTAACAGCATGAAACAAGTGACGTCATGGAATGTGAACCCCAAACACGACTTATATTATAGGGGGCGGAGCTTAAATATTCTGACGAAGAGCTCCAAATCTGCAGCTTTACTTCACAAACCAATACAAATCAGTTCCACAATAAAATTCTATCTGCAGTTACCACTAGGGGGCAATCACTATATACAGATTATACAGTCACCACTAGGGGGCGCTCACTACATACAGATTATACAGTCACCACTAGGGGGCGCTCACTACATACGGATTATACAGTCACCACTAGGGGGAGATCACTATATACAGATTATACAGTCACCACTAGGGGGCGCTCACTACATACAGATTATACAGTCACCACTAGGGGGAGCTCACTACATACAGATTATACAGTCACCACTAGGAGGAGCTCACTGCATACAGATTATACAGTCACCACTAGGAGGAGCTCACT
Source organism: Leptodactylus fuscus (assembly GCF_031893055.1). NCBI lineage: Eukaryota > Metazoa > Chordata > Amphibia > Anura > Leptodactylidae > Leptodactylus > Leptodactylus fuscus. Next base: position 181,632 of record NW_027441001.1, read on the forward strand.
ACATACAGTCACCACTAGAGGAGCTCACTACATACAGATTATACAGTCTTCACTACTAGGAGAGCTCACTACATACAGATTATACAGTCACCACTAGGGGGAGCTCACTACATACAGATTATACAGTCACCACTAGAGGGAGCTCACTACATACAGATTATACAGTCACCACTAGAGGGAGCTCACTACATACAGATTATACAGTCACCACTAGGAGGAGCTCACTACATACAGATTATACAGTCACCACTAGGAGGAGCTCACTACATACAGATTATACAGTCACCACTAGGAGGAGCTCACTACATACAGATTATACAGTCACCACTAGGAGGAGCTCACTACATACAGATTATACAGTCACCACTAGGGGGAGCTCACTACACACAGATTATACAGTCACCACTAGGGGGAGCTCACTACATACAGATTATACAGTCACCACTAGGGGGAGCTCACTACATACAGATTATACAGTCACCACTAGGAGGAGCTCACTATATACAGATTATACAGTCACCACTAGGCGGAGCTCACTACATACAGATTATACAGTCACCACTAGGGGGAGCTCACTACATACAGATTATACAGTCACCACTAGGAGGAGCTCACTACACACAGATTATACAGTCACCACTAGGGGGAGCTCACTACATACAGATTATACAGTCACCACTAGGGGGAGCTCACTACATACAGATTATACAGTCACCACTAGGGGGAGCTCACTACATACAGATTATACAGTCACCACTAGGGGGCGCTCACTACATACAGATTATACAGTCACCACTAGGAGGAGCTCACTACATACAGATTATACAGTCACCACTAGGGGGAGCTCACTACATACAGATTATACAGTCACCACTAGGAGGAGCTCACTACATACAGATTATACAGTCACCACTAGGGGGAGGTCACTACATACAGATTATACAGTCACCACTAGAGGGAGCTCACTATATACAGATTATACAGTCACCACTAGGAGGAGCTCACTACATACAGATTATACAGTCACCACTAGGGGGAGGTCACTACATACAGATTATACAGTCACCACTAGGAGGAGCTCACTACATACAGATTATACAGTCACCACTAGGAGGAGCTCACTACATACAGATTATACAGTCACCACTAGGGGGAGCTCACTACATACAGATTATACAGTCACCACTAGGGGGAGCTCACTACATACAGATTATACAGTCACCACTAGGAGGAGCTCACTACATACAGATTATACAGTCACCACTAGAGGGAGCTCACTACATACAGATTATACAGTCACCACTAGGGGGAGATCACTACATACAGATTATACAGTCAGTACTAGGGGGCGCTCACTACATACAGATTATACAGTCAGTACTAGGGGGCGCTCACTACATACAGATTATACAGTCACCACTAGGGGGAGCTCACTACATACAGATTATACAGTCACCACTAGGAGGAGCTCACTACATACAGATTATACAGTCACCACTAGGAGGAGCTCACTACATACAGATTATACAGTCACCACTAGTGGGAGCTCACTACATACAGATTATACAGTCGCCACTAGGAGGAGCTCACTACATACAGATTATACAGTCACCACTAGGGGGAGCTCACTACATACAGATTATACAGTCACCACTAGAGGGAGCTCACTACATACAGATTATACAGTCACCACTAGAGGGAGCTCACTACATACAGATTATACAGTCACCACTAGGAGGAGCTCACTACATACAGATTATACAGTCACCACTAGGGGGAGCTCACTACATACAGATTATACAGTCACCACTAGGAGGAGCTCACTACATACAGATTATACAGTCACCACTAGGGGGAGCTCACTACATACAGATTATACAGTCAGCACTAGAGGGAGTTTACTACATACAGATTATACAGTCACCACTAGGAGGAGCTCACTACATGCAGATTATACAGTCACCACTAGGAGGAGCTCACTACATATAGATTATACAGTCACCACTAGGAGGAGCTCACTACATACAGATTATACAGTCACCACTAGAGGGAGCTCACTACATACAGATTATACAGTCACCACTAGGAGGAGCTCACTACATACAGATTATACAGTCACCACTAGGAGGAGCTCACTACATACAGATTATACAGTCACCACTAGGGGGAGCTCACTACGTACAGATTATACAGTCACCACTAGGAGGACCTCACTATATACAGATTATACAGTCACCACTAGGAGGAGCTCACTACATACAGATTATATAGTCACCACTAGGAGGAGCTCACTACATACAGATTATACAGTCACCACTAGGGGGAGCTCACTACATACAGATTATACAGTCACCACTAGGGGGAGCTCACTACATACAGATTATACAGTCACCACTAGGAGGAGCTCACTACATACAGATTATACAGTCACCACTAGAGGGAGCTCACTACATGCAGATTATACAGTCACCACTAGGAGGAGCTCACTACATACAGATTATACAGTCACCACTAGGGGGAGCTCACTACATACAGATTATACAGTCACCACTAGGAGGAGCTCACTACATACAGATTATACAGTCACCATTAGGAGGAGCTCACTACATACAGATTATACAGTCACCATTAGGAGGAGCTCACTACATACAGATTATACAGTCACCACTAGGAGGAGCTCACTACATACAGATTATATAGTCACCACTAGGAGGAGCTCACTACATACAGATTATACAGTCACCACTAGGAGGAGCTCACTACATACAGATTATATAGTCACCACTAGGAGGAGCTCACTACATACAGATTATACAGTCACCACTAGGGGGAGCTCACTACATACACATTATACAGTCACCACTAGGAGGAGCTCACTACATACAGATTATACACTTACCACTAGGAGGCGCTCACTACATACAGATTATACAGTCACCACTAGAGGGAGCTCACTACATACAGATTATACAGTCACCACTAGGAGGAGCTCACTACATACAGATTATACAGTCACCACTAGGAGGAGCTCACTACATACAGAGTATACAGTCACCACTAGAGGGAGCTCACTACATACAGATTATACAGTCACCACTAGGAGGAGCTCACTACATACAGATTATACAGTCACCACTAGGAGGAGCTCACTACATACAGATTATACAGTCACCACTAGGGGGAGCTGACTACATACACATTATACAGTCACCACTAGGGGGAGCTCACTACATACAGATTATACAGTCACCACTAGGAGGAGCTCACTACATACAGATTATACAGTCACCACTAGGAGGAGCTCACTACATACAGATTATACAGTCACCACTAGGAGGAGCTCACTACATACAGAGTATACAGTCACCACTAGGAGGAGCTCACTACATACAGAGTATACAGTCACCACTAGGAGGAGCTCACTACATACAGATTATACAGTCACCACTAGGAGGAGCTCACTACCTACAGATTATACAGTCACCACTAGGGGGAGCTCACTACATACAGATTATACAGTCACCACTAGAGGGAGCTCACTACCTACAGATTATACAGTCACCACTAGAGGGAGCTCACTACATACAGATTATACAGTCACCACTAGGGGGAGCTCACTACATACAGATTATACAGTCACCACTAGGAGGAGCTCACTACATACAGATTATATAGTCACCACTAGGAGGAGCTCACTACATACAGATTATACAGTCACCACTAGTGGGAGCTCACTATATACAGATTATACAGTCACCACTAGGAGGAGCTCACTACATACAGATTATACAGTCACCACTAGGAGGAGCTCACTACATACAGATTATACAGTCACCACTAGGAGGAGCTCACTACATACAGATTATACAGTCACCACTAGGGGGAGCTCACTACATACAGATTATACAGTTACCACTAGGAGGAGCTCACTATATACAGATTATACAGTCACCACTAGGGGGAGCTCACTACATACAGATTATACAGTCACCACTAGGAGGAGCTCACTACATACAGATTATACAGTCACCACTAGGGGCAGACTATGGCAGTGCTCCTTACATTAGACTCTAGTTACTTACCACCAGTTTATTGGCATTGAAGACCCCCTGATAGCAGGACCCTGTGTTTAGGAGGACGATGCCCAGGCCATGTCTCTGGTTCTCCTGCCACATCCCAATGTATCTCTCACTGCTGTAGATCAGACATACAATACTAGAATTATATTGTGTGTACTCTGGTTACACCCAGAGCTGCAGTTATGATTTTGTCCATTTATGAGCCTTCAGGCTATGACCCCGATGAATGTACAAGCTCTGAATGACTCACAAATTCTAGGTCTATGCCTGTGTCAGTCTTAACTGTGGCTCTGGCATTCTTTTCATGAACCAGGAGCCTTATGTAATACAGATAATGATGTTCCTGCGGTCACTCACTTGTCTGAGCTTTCCCAGACTCCATACCCCGACCTCTTGTCCCCCTCCCAGTTTCCGGTGTATTTCCAGGCGGTTGCGGTGGATGACCGATTCTCGAAGATGCCAAATCCGTGCCGCATGTTATCCTTGAAGTAACCTTTATACACTGATTCATCGGCATACCTGTAACATACAGCAGACATCACATCTACACCATACACAGGGGGCGCTGGCAGAATTGAGGCCTGGACCCCTGTGCTGACCCCTGACCTCACAGTATTATGTATCAGTATTCTGACTTACACTGTGACGACCCATCAGCTGTGAGAAGTCGCAGGTCAGCAAAGGATTCCAGCCCCCGGACAAGCAGTGAGAGCCTGTGTATAGCACCAGAGCCCTCAGGGGCCCCGTCAGCTCTCTGGGGCCCGGCTCACCCCCTTCTTGTACTTACTCACAGATTCCATATCCCTGGATGGCGCCGTTCCGCCAGTGACATTTGTAACAGTCGTACCGGTCGCTGGAGGAGTCGGGGATTAGACAAATCCCAAATCTGAGAGATCAGAAGATATCAGAGATTAGAAACTTATAATGAGCCCCAAACGCACACTAGTGATTATACCCCAGTACTGAGCCCAAATACCCCCATACTGGAGACAATATCCCAGTACTGAGCCCAAATACCCCCATACTGGAGACAATATCCCAGTACTGAGCCCAAATACCCCCATACTGGAGACTATATCCCAGTACTGAGCCCAAATACCCCCATACTGGAGACAATATCCCAGTACTGAGCCCAAATACCCCCATACTGGAGACTATATCCCAGTACTGAGCCCAAATACCCCCATACTGGAGACAATATCCCAGTACTGAGCCCAAATACCCCCAAATCAGTGATTATACCCCAGTACTGAGCCCAAATACCCCCATACTGGAGACTATACCCCAGTCCTGGGCCCAAATACCCCCATATCAGTGATTATACCCCAGTACTGAGCCCAAATACCCCCATACTGGAGACTATACCCCAGCACTGAGCCCAAATACCCCCATACTGGAGACTATATCCCAGTACTGAGCCCAAATACCCCCAAATCAGTGATTATACCCCAGTCCTGAGCCCAAATACCCCCATACTGGAGACTATATCCCAGTACTGAGCCCAAATACCCCCATACTGGAGACTATATCCCAGTACTGAGCCCAAATACCCCCAAATCAGTGATTATACCCCAGTCCTGAGCCCAAATACCCCCATACTGGAGACTATATCCCAGTACTGAGCCCAAATACCCCCAAATCAGTGATTATACCCCAGTCCTGAGCCCAAATACCCCCATACTGGAGACTATATCCCAGTACTGAGCCCAAATACCCCCATACTGGAGACTATATCCCAGTACTGAGCCCAAATACCCCCAAATCAGTGATTATACCCCAGTCCTGAGCCCAAATACCCCCATACTGGAGACTATACCCCAGTACTAAGCCCAAATACCCCCAAATCAGTGATTATACCCCAGTACTGAGCCCAAATACCCCAAATCAGTGATTATACCCCAGTCCTGAGCCCAAATACCCCCAAATCAGTGATTATACCCCAGTCCTGAGCCCAAATACCCCAAATCAGTGATTATACCCCAGTCCTGAGCCCAAATACCCCCAAATCAGTGATTATACCCCAGTCCTGAGCCCAAATACCCCCATACTGGAGACTATACCCCAGTACTGAGCCCAAATACTCCCATACTGGAGACTATACCCCAGTACTGAGCCCATAATACCCCCATACTGAAGATTATACCCCAGTCCTGAGCCCAAATACCCCCATATCAGTGATTATACCCCAGTACTGAGCCCAAATACCCCCAAATCAGTGATTATACCCCAGTCCTGAGCCCAAATACCCCCAAATCAGTGATTATACCCCAGTCCTGAGCTCAAATACCCCCAAATCAGTGATTATACCCCAGTCCTGAGCCCAAATACCCCGAAATCAGTGATTATACCCCAATACTGAGCCCAAATACCCCCATACTGAAGATTATACCCCAGCACTGAGCCCAAATACCCCCATACTGAAGATTATACCCCAGTACTGAGCCCAGATACCCCCATACTGGAGACTATACCCCAGTCCTGGGCCCAAATACCCCCATATCAGTGATTATACCCCAGTACTGAGCCCAAATACCCCCATACTGGAGATTATACCCCAGCACTGAGCCCAAATACCCCCATACTGGAGACTATACCCCAGTCCTGGGCCCAAATACCCCCATACTGGAGATTATACCCCAGTACTGAGCCCAAATACCCCCATACTGGAGACTATACCCCAGTACTGAGCCCAAATACCCCCATACTGGAGACTATACCCCAGTACTGAGCCCATAATACCCCCATACTGAAGACTATACCCCACTCCTGAGCCCAAATACCCCCATTCTGAAGATTATACCCCAGTAGTGAGCCCAAATATGGGGTACTGTGGTTATCACTATTATATGGAGCACTGTGGTTATCACTATTATATGGAGCACTGTGGTTATCACTATTATATGGGGCACTGTGGTTATCACTATTATATGGGGCACTGTGGTTATCACTATTATATGGGGCACTGTGGTTATCACTATTATATGGGGTACTGTGGTTATCACTATTATATGGAGCACTGTGGTTATCACTATTATATGGAGCACTGTGGTTATCACTATTATATGGGGCACTGTGGTTATCACTATTATATGGGGCACTGTGGTTATCACTATTATATGGGGCACTGTGGTTATCACTATTATATGGGGCACTGTGGTTATCACTATTATATGGGGCACTGTGGTTATCACTATTATATGGGGCGCTGTGGTTATCACTATTATATGGGGCGCTGTGGTTATCACTATTATATGGGGCACTGTGGTTATACCTATTATATGGAGCACTGTGGTTATACCTATTATATGGAGCACTGTGGTTATACCTATTATATGGAGCACTGTGGTTATCACTATTATATGGGGCACTGTGGTTATCACTATTATATGGGGCACTGTGGTTATACCTATTATATGGAGCACTGTGGTTATCACTATTATAGGGGGCACTGTGGTTATACCTATTATATGGAGCACTGTGGTTATACCTATTATATGGGGCGCTGTGGTTATCACTATTATATGGGGCACTGTGGTTATCACTATTATATGGGGCACTGTGGTTATCACTATTATATGGGGCACTGTGGTTATCACTATTATATTGGGCGCTGTGGTTATCACTATTATATGGGGCACTGTGGTTATCACTATTATATGGGGCACTGTGGTTATCACTATTATATGGGGCACTGTGGTTATCACTATTATATGGAGCACTGTGGTTATCACTATTATATGGGGCACTGTGGTTATCACTATTATATTGGGCACTGTGGTTATCACTATTATATGGGGCGCTGTGGTTATCACTATTATATGGGGCACTGTTGTCTTCTTATTATATGGAGCACTGTGGTTATCACTATTATATGGAGCACTGTGGTTATCACTATTATATGGGGCACTGTGGTTATCACTATTATATGGAGCACTGTGGTTATCACTATTATATGGGGCACTGTGGTTATCACTATTATATGGAGCACTGTGGTTATCACTATTATATGGAGCACTGTGGTTATCACTATTATATGGAGCACTGTGGTTATCACTATTATATGGGGCACTGTGGTTATCACTATTATATGGGGCACTGTGGTTATCACTATTATATGGGGCACTGTGGTTATCACTATTATATGGAGCACTGTGGTTATCACTATTATATGGAGCACTGTGGTTATCACTATTATATGGAGCACTGTGGTTATCACTATTATATGGGGCACTGTGGTTATCACTATTATATTGGGCACTGTGGTTATCACTATTATATGGGGCGCTGTGGTTATCACTATTATATGGGGCACTGTTGTCTTCTTATTATATGGAGCACTGTGGTTATCACTATTATATGGAGCACTGTGGTTATCACTATTATATGGGGCACTGTTGTCTTCTTATTATATGGGGCACTGTTGTCTTCTTATTATATGGGGCCTGCATATATGAGCCCTCAGTCTGCAGTCCGCCATCTTGTCTATGATTATACCCATATTAACCTCTTACCCGTCTTCTTGTCCATATTTGAAGTCTCCCACGTGATTGCGCCCGTTCGGCCATTTCAGCGTTCCCCTGTAAGGTGGGGGGAGGAGCAGTAAACATGAGAATTCTCCAACATGGGAAGAATATGCCAATCTGTCTCCCAAGATGTAAACAGGGACACGGTGCCTCTGCTATGCCGCCCTCTATAGGAAGCACCCTGAACAGTTCAGCTACGGGCCGCTAGAGGGCAGCATAACAGAGGCACTGTCTCCTTGTTTACATCTTGGGAGACAGATTTGCATATTCTTCCCAAATCTCCAACAGACAGACTTCTCTGGGACACGCGTGGCGACAACCAGCATGTCCAGAGCTCCAGGAGCGGGTGTCACCCAGCTTTCCTAGACTCCTGAATGATCAGTCCATCATGCAGTAATATATTTTGTGCTCCTGTATCAATGAGAAAGTATGTAGGAGTCTGGAAGAGCTGGGTGACAAATCTGTAGAAGCTGCCATGGGGTCATATTGGTGGTCACCCATCTTTCCTGGCACTCACTTGCCGTGCGGTTTCCCCCAGGACATGTCTCCCTCATACGTTGCGTTCTTGAACCTGCCGTCACTCCTGTAGGTGTACTTAGTCAGTCGCGCTGTCGGCGGGTCGCTGGATTCGCCTGTTTTGCCCCATAAAGGAAAATCTCGCGTTCCCTCCAGACTCTGCCGTATGAGTTGGTTTATTTTCCAGCACCACAGCACCTGGAATCCACAGCAGCAGATTGAGCAGTGACTAGAGGAACTACAAGCACCGTATCATTCTAATGCAACCGGGATTCGCGTGTCTTCACATTTCTAATGTGCTGACGTTATTTTTAGCCTGCTTTTACCATGAGGCAATGTTGAAGGTCTCTGCCTGCAGTCAGTGAATAGAGACACAACCTGTCAGTGCGTACAGTCCTCTAAAAGCATCACACATGCCTCCTGGCCTGAGACATAGCAGCAAATCCTCACCTACAAGCAGGACAAGGGTTTTGCCTCTAGAGGAATGTTCACATTCACTGACAGCAACAGAGATCCTAAAACTGCTAAGAACATAAGAAATAAATCCATCCTGTGACCAGATCAAAATCTGACCAGTCCTGAAGGTTTGTTACAATGTATCAGTGCAGGCTCGCGGATCACAGAGGATTGTCTAGACTGAAACAATGTAACAAACCCTCAGCTGTCAGAAGCCTTAAGTCTGGGCAGTCTCTGGAACAAGTGACCGACAGCAGAGAGGTCATAAAATACAGAGAATTACCTGATGTGCCTGCTCCCTGGTGGAAAGGAAAATCTCTTCCTCCGGGGTCACAACACGTAACACATGGCTGCAACAGAGAGCAAGAATATCAATACCAGCCGACAGCAGATAGTAATAGATTGTATTCTCCTGTCCTACAGTCGGCCTCTCCTCTCCTGACATGGCTGATAACAGATAGTAATAGATTGTATTCCCCTGTCCTACAGTCGGCCTCTCCTCTCCTGACATGGCTGATAACAGATAGTAATAGATTGTATTCTCCTGTCCTACAGTCGGCCTCTCCTGACATGGCTGATAACAGATAGTAATAGATTGTATTCCCCTGTCCTACAGTCGGCCTATCCTCTCCTGACATGACTGATAACAGATAGTAATAGATTGTATTCCCCTGTCCTACAGTCGGCCTCTCCCCTCTCCTGACATAGCTGATAACGGATAGTAATAGATTGTATTCCCCTGTCCTACAGTCGGCCTCTCCTCTCCTGACATGGCTGATAACAGATAGTAATAGATTGTATTCCCCTGTCCTACAGTCGGCCTCTCCTCTCCTGACATGGCTGATAACAGATAGTAATACATTATATTCTCCTGTCCTACAGTCGGCCTCTCCTCTCCTGACATGGCTGATAACAGATAGTAATAGATTGTATTCCCCTGTCCTACAGTCGGCCTCTCCTCTCCTGACATGGCTGATAACAGATAGTAATAGATTGTATTCTCCTGTCCTACAGTCGGCCTCTCCTCTCCTGACATGGCTGATAACGGATAGTAATAGATTGTATTCTCCTGTCCTACAGTCGGCCTCTCCTCTCCTGACATGGCTGATAACAGATAGTAATAGATTGTATTCCCCTGTCCTACAGTCGGCCTCTCCTGACATGGCTGATAACAGATAGTAATAGATTGTATTCCCCTGTCCTACAGTCGGCCTCTCCTGACATGGCTGATAACAGATAGTAATAGATTGTATTCCCCTGTCCTACAGTCGGCCTCTCCTCTCCTGACATGGCTGATAACAGATAGTAATAGATTGTATTCTCCTGTCCTACAGTCGGCCTCTCCTCTCCTGACATGGTGATAACAGATAGTAATAGATTGTATTCCCCTGTCCTACAGTCGGCCTCTCCTCTCCTGACATGGTAATAACAGATAGTAATAGATTGTATTCCCCTGTCCTACAGTCGGCCTCTCCTCTCCTGACATGGTGATAACAGGTAGTAATAGATTGTATTCCCCTGTCCTACAGTCGGCCTCACCTCTCCTGACATGGCTGATAACAGATAGTAATAGATTGTATTCTCCTGTCCTACAGTCGGCCTCTCCTCTAATGACATGGCTGATAACAGATAGTAAGAGATTGTATTCTCCTGTCCTACAGTCGGCCTCTCCTGACATGGCTGATAACAGATAGTAATAGATTGTATTCCCCTGTCCTACAGTCGGCCTCTCCTCTCCTGACATGGTGATAACAGATAGTAATAGATTGTATTCCCCTGTCCTACAGTCGGCCTCTCCTCTCCTGACATGGCTGATAACAGATAGTAAGAGATTGTATTCTCCTGTCCTACAGTCGGCCTCTCCTGACATGGCTGATAACAGATAGTAATAGATTGTATTCTCCTGCCCTACAGTCGGCCTCTCCCCTCCTGACATGGCTGATAACAGATAGTAATAGATTGTATTCTCCTGTCCTACAGTCGGCCTCTCCTCTCCTGACATGGCTGATAACAGATAGTAAGAGATTGTATTCTCCTGTCCTACAGTCGGCCTCTCCTGACATGGCTGATAACAGATAGTAATAGATTGTATTCTCCTGTCCTACAGTCGGCCTCTCCTGACATGGCTGATAACAGATAGTAATAGATTGTATTCTCCTGCCCTACAGTCGGCCTCTCCCCTCCTGACATGGCTAATAACAGAAAGTGATAGATTGTATTCCCCTGTCCTACAGTCGGCCTCTCCTCTCCTGACATGGCTGATAACAGATAGTAATAGATTGTATTCTCCTGTCCTACAGTCGGCCTCTCCTGACATGGCTGATAACAGATAGTAATAGATTGTATTCTCCTGTCCTACAGTCGGCCTCTCCTGACATGGCTGATAACAGATAGTAATAGATTGTATTCTCCTGCCCTACAGTCGGCCTCTCCCCTCCTGACATGGCTGATAACAGATAGTGATAGATTGTATTCCCCTGTCCTACAGTCGGCCTCTCCTCTCCTGACATGGCTGATAACAGATAGTAATAGATTGTATTCTCCTGTCCTACAGTCGGCCTCTCCTGACATGGCTGATAACAGATAGTAATAGATTGTATTCCCCTGTCCTACAGTCGGCCTCTCCTCTCCTGACATGGTGATAACAGATAGTAATAGATTGTATTCCCCTGTCCTACAGTCGGCCTCTCCTCTCCTGACATGGTGATAACAGGTAGTAATAGATTGTATTCCCCTGTCCTACAGTCGGCCTCTCCTCTCCTGACATGGCTGATAACAGATAGTAATAGATTGTATTCTCCTGCCCTACAGTCGGCCTCTCCCCTCCTGACATGGCTGATAACAGATAGTGATAGATTGTATTCCCCTGTCCTACAGTCGGCCTCTCCTCTCCTGACATGGCTGATAACAGATAGTAATAGATTGTATTCTCCTGCCCTACAGTCGGCCTCTCCCCTCCTGACATGGCTGATAACAGATAGTGATAGATTGTATTCCCCTGTCCTACAGTCGGCCTATCCTCTCCTGACAAGACTGATAACAGATAGTAATAGATTGTATTCCCCTGTCCTACAGTCGGCCTCTCCTCTCCTGACATGGCTGATAACAGATAGTAATAGATTGTATTCCCCTGTCCTACAGTCGGCCTCTCCTCTCCTGACATGGCTGAAAACAGATAGTAAAAGATTGTATTCTCCTGTCCTACAGTCGGCCTCTCCTCTCCTGACATGTCTGATAACAGATAGTAATAGATTGTATTCCCCTGTCCTACAGTCGGCCTCTCCTGACATGGCTGATAACAGATAGTAATAGATTGTATTCCCCTGTCCTACAGTCGGCCTCTCCTCTCCTGACATGGCTGATAACAGATAGTAATAGATTGTATTCCCCTGTCCTACAGTCGGCCTCTCCTCTCCTGACATGGCTGATAACAGATAGTAATAGATTGTATTCCCCTGTCCTACAGTCGGCCTCTCCTCTCCTGACATGGTGATAACAGGTAGTAATAGATTGTATTCCCCTGTCCTACAGTCGGCCTCTCCTCTCCTGACATGGTGATAACAGATAGTAATAGATTGTATTCCCCTGTCCTACAGTCGGCCTCTCCTCTCCTGACATGGATGATAACAGATAGTAATAAATTGTATTCTCCTGTCCTACAGTCGGCCTCTCCTCTCCTGACATGGCTGATAACAGATAGTAAAAGATTGTATTCTCCTGTCCTACAGTCGGCCTCTCCTCTCCTGACATGGCTGATAACGGATAGTAATAGATTGTATTCTCCTGTCCTACAGTCGGCCTCTCCTCTCCTGACATGTCTGATAACAGATAGTAATAGATTGTATTCCCCTGTCCTACAGTCGGCCTCTCCTGACATGGCTGATAACAGATAGTAATAGATTGTATTCCCCTGTCCTACAGTCGACCTCTCCTCTCCTGACATGGCTGATAACAGATAGTAATAGATTGTATTCCCCTGTCCTACAGTCGGCCTCTCCTCTCCTGACATGGCTGATAACAGATAGTAATAGATTGTATTCCCCTGTCCTACAGTCGGCCTCTCCTCTCCTGACATGGTGATAACAGGTAGTAATAGATTGTATTCCCCTGTCCTACAGTCGGCCTCTCCTCTCCTGACATGGTGATAACAGATAGTAATAGATTGTATTCCCCTGTCCTACAGTCGGCCTCTCCTCTCCTGACATGGATGATAACAGATAGTAATAGATTGTATTCTCCTGTCCTACAGTCGGCCTCTCCTCTCCTGACATGGCTGATAACAGATAGTAAGAGATTGTATTCTCCTGTCCTACAGTCGGCCTCTCCCCTCCTGACATGGCTGATAACAGATAGTAATAGATTGTATTCCCCTGTCCTACAGTCGGCCTATCCTCTCCTGACATGACTGATAACAGATAGTAATAGATTGTATTCCCCTGTCCTACAGTCGGCCTCTCCTCTCCTGACATGGTGATAACAGGTAGTAATAGATTGTATTCCCCTGTCCTACAGTCGGCCTCTCCTCTCCTGACATGGTGATAACAGATAGTAATAGATTGTATTCCCCTGTCCTACAGTCGGCCTCTCCTCTCCTGACATGGTGATAACAGGTAGTAATAGATTGTATTCCCCTGTCCTACAGTCGGCCTCTCCTCTCCTGACATGGCTGATAACAGATAGTAATAGATTGTATTCTCCTGTCCTACAGTCGGCCTCTTCTCTCCTGACATGGCTGATAACAGATAGTAATAGGTTGTATTCCCCTGTCCTACAGTCGGCCTCTCCTCTCCTGACATGGCTGATAACAGATAGTAATAGATTGTATTCCCCTGTCCTACAGTCGGCCTCTCCTGACATGTCTGATAACAGATAGTAATAGATTGTATTCCCCTGTCCTACAGTCGGCCTCTCCTCTCCTGACATGGCTGATAACAGATAGTAATAGATTGTATTCCCCTGTCCTACAGTCGGCCTCTCCTGACATGGCTGATAACAGATAGTAATAGATTGTATTCCCCTGTCCTACAGTCGGCCTCTCCTCTCCTGACATGGCTGATAACAGATAGTAATAGATTGTATTCCCCTGTCCTACAGTCGGCCTCTCCTCTCCTGACATGGCTGATAACAGATAGTAATAGATTGTATTCCCCTGTCCTACAGTCGGCCTCTCCTCTCCTGACATGGTGATAACAGGTAGTAATAGATTGTATTCCCCTGTCCTACAGTCGGCCTCTCCTCTCCTGACATGGTGATAACAGATAGTAATAGATTGTATTCCCCTGTCCTACAGTCGGCCTCTCCTCTCCTGACATGGATGATAACAGATAGTAATAGATTGTATTCTCCTGTCCTACAGTCGGCCTCTCCTCTCCTGACATGGCTGATAACAGACAGTAAGAGATTGTATTCTCCTGTCCTACAGTCGGCCTCTCCTCTCCTGACATGGCTGATAACAGATAGTAATAGATTGTATTCTCCTGTCCTACAGTCGGCCTCTCCTCTCCTGACATGGCTGATAACACATAGTAATAGATTGTATTCTCCTGTCCTACAGTCGGCCTCTCCCCTCCTGACATGGCTGATAACAGATAGTAATAGATTGTATTCCCCTGTCCTACAGTCGGCCTCTCCTCTCCTGACATGGCTGATAACAGATAGTAATAGATTGTATTCTCCTGCCCTACAGTCGGCCTCTCCCCTCCTGACATGGCTGATAACAGATAGTGATAGATTGTATTCCCCTGTCCTACAGTCGGCCTATCCTCTCCTGACATGACTGATAACAGATAGTAATAGATTGTATTCCCCTGTCCTACAGTCGGCCTCTCCTCTCCTGACATGGTGATAACAGATAGTAATAGATTGTATTCCCCTGTCCTACAGTCGGCCTCTCCTCTCCTGACATGGTGATAACAGATAGTAATAGATTGTATTCCCCTGTCCTACAGTCGGCCTCTCCTCTCCTGACATGGTGATAACAGATAGTAATAGATTGTATTCCCCTGTCCTACAGTCGGCCTCTCCTCTCCTGACATGGTGATAACAGATAGTAATAGATTGTATTCCCCTGTCCTACAGTCGGCCTCTCCTCTCCTGACATGGCTGATAACAGATAGTAATAGATTGTATTCCCCTGTCCTACAGTCGGCCTCTCCTGACATGGCTGATAACAGATAGTAATAGATTGTATTCCCCTGTCCTACAGTCGGCCTCTCCTGACATGGCTGATAACAGATAGTAATAGATTGTATTCCCCTGTCCTACAGTCGGCCTCTCCCCTCTCCTGACATAGCTGATAACAGATAGTAATAGATTGTATTCTTCTGTCCTACAGTCGGCCTCTCCCCTCCTGACATGGCTGATAACAGATAGTAATAGATTGTATTCTCCTGTCCTACAGTCGGCCTCTCCTCTCCTGACATGGCTGATAACAGATAGTAATAGATTGTATTCTCCTGTCCTACAGTCGGCCTCTCCTGACACGGCTGATAACAGATAGTAATAGATTGTATTCCCCTGTCCTACAGTCGGCCTCTCCTCTCCTGACATGGCTCATAACAGATAGTAATAGATTGTATTCCCCTGTCCTACAGTCGGCCTCTCCTCTCCTGACATGGCTGATAACAGATAGTAATAGATTGTATTCTCCTGTCCTACAGTCGGCCTCTCCTCTCCTGACATGGCTGATAACAGATAGTAATAGATTGTATTCCCCTGTCCTACAGTCGGCCTCTCCTGACATGGCTGATAACAGATAGTAATAGATTGTATTCCCCTGTCCTACAGTCGGCCTCTCCCCTCTCCTGACATAGCTGATAACAGATAGTAATAGATTGTATTCTTCTGTCCTACAGTCGGCCTCTCCTCTCCTGACATGGCTGATAACAGATAGTAATAGATTGTATTCCCCTGTCCTACAGTCGGCCTCTCCTCTCCTGACATGGCTGATAATAGATAGTAATAGATTGTATTCCCCTGTCCTACAGTCGGCCTCTCCTGACATGGCAGATAACAGATAGTAATAGATTGTATTCCCCTGTCCTACAGTCGGCCTCTCCTCTCCTGACATGGCTGATAATAGATAGTAATAGATTGTATTCCCCTGTCCTACAGTCGGCCTCTCCTGACATGGCAGATAACAGATAGTAATAGATTGTATTCTCCTGTCCTACAGTCGGCCTCTCCTGACACGGCTGATAACAGATAGTAATAGATTGTATTCCCCTGTCCTACAGTCGGCCTCTCCTGACATGGCTGATAACAGATAGTAATAGATTGTATTCCCCTGTCCTACAGTCGGCCTCTCCTCTCCTGACATGGCTGATAACAGATAGTAATAGATTGTATTCCCCTGTCCTACAGTCGGCCTCTCCTGACATGGCAGATAACAGATAGTAATAGATTGTATTCTCCTGTCCTACAGTCGGCCTCTCCTGACACGGCTGATAACAGATAGTAATAGATTGTATTCCCCTGTCCTACAGTCGGCCTCTCCTGACATGGCTGATAACAGATAGTAATAGATTGTATTCCCCTGTCCTACAGTCGGCCTCTCCTCTCCTGACATGGCTGATAACAGATAGTAATAGATTGTATTCCCCTGTCCTACAGTCGGCCTCTCCTGACATGGCTGATAACAGATAGTAATAGATTGTATTCCCCTGTCCTACAGTCGGCCTCTCCTGACATGGCTGATAACAGATAGTAATAGATTGTATTCCCCTGTCCTACAGTCGGCCTCTCCCCTCTCCTGACATAGCTGATAACAGATAGTAATAGATTGTATTCTTCTGTCCTACAGTCGGCCTCTCCCCTCCTGACATGGCTGATAACAGATAGTAATAGATTGTATTCTCCTGTCCTACAGTCGGCCTCTCCTCTCCTGACATGGCTGATAACAGATAGTAATAGATTGTATTCTCCTGTCCTACAGTCGGCCTCTCCTGACACGGCTGATAACAGATAGTAATAGATTGTATTCCCCTGTCCTACAGTCGGCCTCTCCTCTCCTGACATGGCTCATAACAGATAGTAATAGATTGTATTCCCCTGTCCTACAGTCGGCCTCTCCTCTCCTGACATGGCTGATAACAGATAGTAATAGATTGTATTCTCCTGTCCTACAGTCGGCCTCTCCTCTCCTGACATGGCTGATAACAGATAGTAATAGATTGTATTCCCCTGTCCTACAGTCGGCCTCTCCTGACATGGCTGATAACAGATAGTAATAGATTGTATTCCCCTGTCCTACAGTCGGCCTCTCCCCTCTCCTGACATAGCTGATAACAGATAGTAATAGATTGTATTCTTCTGTCCTACAGTCGGCCTCTCCTCTCCTGACATGGCTGATAACAGATAGTAATAGATTGTATTCCCCTGTCCTACAGTCGGCCTCTCCTCTCCTGACATGGCTGATAACAGATAGTAATAGATTGTATTCCCCTGTCCTACAGTCGGCCTCTCCTCTCCTGACATGGCTGATAATAGATAGTAATGGATTGTATTCCCCTGTCCTACAGTCGGCCTCTCCTGACATGGCAGATAACAGATAGTAATAGATTGTATTCTCCTGTCCTACAGTCGGCCTCTCCTGACACGGCTGATAACAGATAGTAATAGATTGTATTCCCCTGTCCTACAGTCGGCCTCTCCTGATATGGCTGATAACAGATAGTAATAGATTGTATTCCCCTGTCCTACAGTCGGCCTCTCCTCTCCTGACATGGCTGATAACAGATAGTAATAGATTGTATTCCCCTGTCCTACAGTCGGCCTCTCCTGACATGGCTGATAACAGATAGTAATAGATTGTATTCCCCTGTCCTACAGTCGGCCTCTCCCCTCTCCTGACATAGCTGATAACAGATAGTAATAGATTGTATTCTTCTGTCCTACAGTCGGCCTCTCCCCTCCTGACATGGCTGATAACAGATAGTAATAGATTGTATTCTCCTGTCCTACAGTCGGCCTCTCCTCTCCTGACATGGCTGATAACAGATAGTAATAGATTGTATTCTCCTGTCCTACAGTCGGCCTCTCCTGACACGGCTGATAACAGATAGTAATAGATTGTATTCCCCTGTCCTACAGTCGGCCTCTCCTCTCCTGACATGGCTCATAACAGATAGTAATAGATTGTATTCCCCTGTCCTACAGTCGGCCTCTCCTCTCCTGACATGGCTGATAACAGATAGTAATAGATTGTATTCTCCTGTCCTACAGTCGGCCTCTCCTCTCCTGACATGGCTGATAACAGATAGTAATAGATTGTATTCCCCTGTCCTACAGTCGGCCTCTCCTGACATGGCTGATAACAGATAGTAATAGATTGTATTCCCCTGTCCTACAGTCGGCCTCTCCCCTCTCCTGACATAGCTGATAACAGATAGTAATAGATTGTATTCTTCTGTCCTACAGTCGGCCTCTCCTCTCCTGACATGGCTGATAACAGATAGTAATAGATTGTATTCCCCTGTCCTACAGTCGGCCTCTCCTCTCCTGACATGGCTGATAACAGATAGTAATAGATTGTATTCCCCTGTCCTACAGTCGGCCTCTCCTCTCCTGACATGGCTGATAATAGATAGTAATGGATTGTATTCCCCTGTCCTACAGTCGGCCTCTCCTGACATGGCAGATAACAGATAGTAATAGATTGTATTCTCCTGTCCTACAGTCGGCCTCTCCTGACACGGCTGATAACAGATAGTAATAGATTGTATTCCCCTGTCCTACAGTCGGCCTCTCCTGATATGGCTGATAACAGATAGTAATAGATTGTATTCCCCTGTCCTACAGTCGGCCTCTCCTCTCCTGACATGGCTGATAACAGATAGTAATAGATTGTATTCCCCTGTCCTACAGTCGGCCTCTCCTGACATGGCTGATAACAGATAGTAATAGATTGTATTCCCCTGTCCTACAGTCGGCCTCTCCTCTCCTGACATGGCTGATAACAGATAGTAATAGATTGTATTCTCTTGTCCTACAGTCGGCCTCTCTTGACATGGCTGATTACAGATAGTAATAGACTGTATTCCCCTGTCCTACAGTCGGCCTCTCCTCTCCTGACATGGCTGATAACAGATAGTAATAGATTGTATTCCTCTGTCCTACAGTCGGCCTCTCCTGACATGGCTGATAACAGATAGTAATAGATTGTATTCCCCTGTCCTACAGTCGGCCTCTCCTCTCCTGACATGGCTGATAACAGATAGTAATAGATTGTATTCCCCTGTCCTACAGTCGGCCTCTCTTGACATGGCTGATTACAGATAGTAATAGACTGTATTCCCCTGTCCTACAGTCGGCCTCTCCCCTCCTGACATGGCTGATAACAGATAGTAATAGATTGTATTCCCCTGTCCTACAGTCGGCCTCTCCTCTCCTGACATGGCTGATAACAGATAGTAATAGATTGTATTTTCCTGTCCTACAGTCGGCCTCTCCTCTCCTGACATGGCTGATAACAGATAGTAATAGATTGTATTCCCCTGTCCTACAGTCGGCCTCTCCTGACATGGCTGATAACAGATAGTAATAGATTGTATTCCCCTGTCCTACAGTCGGCCACTCCCCTCTCCTGACATAGCTGATAACAGATAGTAATAGATTGTATTCCCCTGTCCTACAGTCGGCCTCTCCCCTCTCCTGACATAGCTGATAACAGATAGTAATAGATTGTATTCTCCTGTCCTACAGTCGGCCTCTCCTCTCCTGACATTGCTGATAACAGATAGTAATAGATTGTATTCTCCTGTCCTACAGTCGGCCTCTCCTGACACGGCTGATAACAGATAGTAATAGATTGTATTCCCCTGTCCTACAGTCGTCCTCTCCTGACATGGCTGATAACAGATAGTAATAGATTGTATTTCCCTGTCCTACAGTCGGCCTCTCCTCTCCTGACATGGCTGATAACAGATAGTAATAGATTGTATTCCCCTGTCCTACAGTCGGCCTCTCCTGACATGGCTGATAACAGATAGTAATAGATTGTATTCTCCTGTCCTACAGTCGGCCTCTCCTGACATGGCTGATAACAGATAGTAATAGATTGTATTCCCCTGTCCTACAGTCGGCCTCTCCTCTCCTGACATGGCTGATAACAGATAGTAATAGATTGTATTCTCTTGTCCTACAGTCGGCCTCTCTTGACATGGCTGATTACAGATAGTAATAGACTGTATTCCCCTGTC
This sequence comes from Leptodactylus fuscus, assembly GCF_031893055.1. NCBI lineage: Eukaryota > Metazoa > Chordata > Amphibia > Anura > Leptodactylidae > Leptodactylus > Leptodactylus fuscus. The sequence continues at coordinate 202,404 of NW_027441001.1, forward strand.
CTACAGTCGGCCTCTCCTCTCCTGACATGGCTGATAACAGATAGTAATAGATTGTATTCCCCTGTCCTACAGTCGGCCTCTCCTGACATGGCTGATAACAGATAGTAATAGATTGTATTCCCCTGTCCTACAGTCGGCCTCTCCCCTCTCCTGACATAGCTGATAACAGATAGTAATAGATTGTATTCTTCTGTCCTACAGTCGGCCTCTCCCCTCCTGACATGGCTGATAACAGATAGTAATAGATTGTATTCTCCTGTCCTACAGTCGGCCTCTCCTCTCCTGACATGGCTGATAACAGATAGTAATAGATTGTATTCTCCTGTCCTACAGTCGGCCTCTCCTCTCCTGACATGGCTGATAACAGATAGTAATAGATTGTATTCTCCTGTCCTACAGTCGGCCTCTCCTCTCCTGACACGGCTGATAACAGATAGTAATAGATTGTATTCCCCTGTCCTACAGTCGGCCTCTCCTCTCCTGACATGGCTCATAACAGATAGTAATAGATTGTATTCCCCTGTCCTACAGCCGGCCTCTCCTCTCCTGACATGGCTGATAACAGATAGTAATAGATTGTATTCTCCTGTCCTACAGTCGGCCTCTCCTCTCCTGACATGGCTGATAACAGATAGTAATAGATTGTATTCCCCTGTCCTACAGTCGGCCTCTCCTGACATGGCTGATAACAGATAGTAATAGATTGTATTCCCCTGTCCTACAGTCGGCCTCTCCCCTCTCCTGACATAGCTGATAACAGATAGTAATAGATTGTATTCTTCTGTCCTACAGTCGGCCTCTCCTCTCCTGACATGGCTGATAACAGATAGTAATAGATTGTATTCCCCTGTCCTACAGTCGGCCTCTCCTCTCCTGACATGGCTGATAATAGATAGTAATAGATTGTATTCCCCTGTCCTACAGTCGGCCTCTCCTGACATGGCAGATAACAGATAGTAATAGATTGTATTCCCCTGTCCTACAGTCGGCCTCTCCTCTCCTGACATGGCTGATAATAGATAGTAATAGATTGTATTCCCCTGTCCTACAGTCGGCCTCTCCTGACATGGCAGATAACAGATAGTAATAGATTGTATTCCCCTGTCCTACAGTCGGCCTCTCCTCTCCTGACATGGCTGATAATAGATAGTAATAGATTGTATTCCCCTGTCCTACAGTCGGCCTCTCCTGACATGGCAGATAACAGATAGTAATAGATTGTATTCTCCTGTCCTACAGTCGGCCTCTCCTGACACGGCTGATAACAGATAGTAATAGATTGTATTCCCCTGTCCTACAGTCGGCCTCTCCTGACATGGCTGATAACAGATAGTAATAGCTTGTATTCCCCTGTCCTACAGTCGGCCTCTCCTCTCCTGACATGGCTGATAACAGATAGTAATAGATTGTATTCCCCTGTCCTACAGTCGGCCTCTCCTGACATGGCAGATAACAGATAGTAATAGATTGTATTCTCCTGTCCTACAGTCGGCCTCTCCTGACACGGCTGATAACAGATAGTAATAGATTGTATTCCCCTGTCCTACAGTCGGCCTCTCCTGACATGGCTGATAACAGATAGTAATAGATTGTATTCCCCTGTCCTACAGTCGGCCTCTCCTCTCCTGACATGGCTGATAACAGATAGTAATAGATTGTATTCCCCTGTCCTACAGTCGGCCTCTCCTGACATGGCTGATAACAGATAGTAATAGATTGTATTCCCCTGTCCTACAGTCGGCCTCTCCTGACATGGCTGATAACAGATAGTAATAGATTGTATTCCCCTGTCCTACAGTCGGCCTCTCCCCTCTCCTGACATAGCTGATAACAGATAGTAATAGATTGTATTCTTCTGTCCTACAGTCGGCCTCTCCCCTCCTGACATGGCTGATAACAGATAGTAATAGATTGTATTCTCCTGTCCTACAGTCGGCCTCTCCTCTCCTGACATGGCTGATAACAGATAGTAATAGATTGTATTCTCCTGTCCTACAGTCGGCCTCTCCTGACACGGCTGATAACAGATAGTAATAGATTGTATTCCCCTGTCCTACAGTCGGCCTCTCCTCTCCTGACATGGCTCATAACAGATAGTAATAGATTGTATTCCCCTGTCCTACAGTCGGCCTCTCCTCTCCTGACATGGCTGATAACAGATAGTAATAGATTGTATTCTCCTGTCCTACAGTCGGCCTCTCCTCTCCTGACATGGCTGATAACAGATAGTAATAGATTGTATTCCCCTGTCCTACAGTCGGCCTCTCCTGACATGGCTGATAACAGATAGTAATAGATTGTATTCCCCTGTCCTACAGTCGGCCTCTCCCCTCTCCTGACATAGCTGATAACAGATAGTAATAGATTGTATTCTTCTGTCCTACAGTCGGCCTCTCCTCTCCTGACATGGCTGATAACAGATAGTAATAGATTGTATTCCCCTGTCCTACAGTCGGCCTCTCCTCTCCTGACATGGCTGATAACAGATAGTAATAGATTGTATTCCCCTGTCCTACAGTCGGCCTCTCCTCTCCTGACATGGCTGATAATAGATAGTAATAGATTGTATTCCCCTGTCCTACAGTCGGCCTCTCCTGACATGGCAGATAACAGATAGTAATAGATTGTATTCTCCTGTCCTACAGTCGGCCTCTCCTGACACGGCTGATAACAGATAGTAATAGATTGTATTCCCCTGTCCTACAGTCGGCCTCTCCTGACATGGCTGATAACAGATAGTAATAGATTGTATTCCCCTGTCCTACAGTCGGCCTCTCCTCTCCTGACATGGCTGATAACAGATAGTAATAGATTGTATTCCCCTGTCCTACAGTCGGCCTCTCCTGACATGGCTGATAACAGATAGTAATAGATTGTATTCCCCTGTCCTACAGTCGGCCTCTCCTCTCCTGACATGGCTGATAACAGATAGTAATAGATTGTATTCTCTTGTCCTACAGTCGGCCTCTCTTGACATGGCTGATTACAGATAGTAATAGACTGTATTCCCCTGTCCTACAGTCGGCCTCTCCTCTCCTGACATGGCTGATAACAGATAGTAATAGATTGTATTCCTCTGTCCTACAGTCGGCCTCTCCTGACATGGCTGATAACAGATAGTAATAGATTGTATTCCCCTGTCCTACAGTCGGCCTCTCCTCTCCTGACATGGCTGATAACAGATAGTAATAGATTGTATTCCCCTGTCCTACAGTCGGCCTCTCTTGACATGGCTGATTACAGATAGTAATAGACTGTATTCCCCTGTCCTACAGTCGGCCTCTCCCCTCCTGACATGGCTGATAACAGATAGTAATAGATTGTATTCCCCTGTCCTACAGTCGGCCTCTCCTCTCCTGACATGGCTGATAACAGATAGTAATAGATTGTATTTTCCTGTCCTACAGTCGGCCTCTCCTCTCCTGACATGGCTGATAACAGATAGTAATAGATTGTATTCCCCTGTCCTACAGTCGGCCTCTCCTGACATGGCTGATAACAGATAGTAATAGATTGTATTCCCCTGTCCTACAGTCGGCCTCTCCCCTCTCCTGACATAGCTGATAACAGATAGTAATAGATTGTATTCCCCTGTCCTACAGTCGGCCTCTCCCCTCTCCTGACATAGCTGATAACAGATAGTAATAGATTGTATTCTCCTGTCCTACAGTCGGCCTCTCCTCTCCTGACATTGCTGATAACAGATAGTAATAGATTGTATTCTCCTGTCCTACAGTCGGCCTCTCCTGACACGGCTGATAACAGATAGTAATAGATTGTATTCCCCTGTCCTACAGTCGTCCTCTCCTGACATGGCTGATAACAGATAGTAATAGATTGTATTTCCCTGTCCTACAGTCGGCCTCTCCTCTCCTGACATGGCTGATAACAGATAGTAATAGATTGTATTCCCCTGTCCTACAGTCGGCCTCTCCTGACATGGCTGATAACAGATAGTAATAGATTGTATTCTCCTGTCCTACAGTCGGCCTCTCCTGACATGGCTGATAACAGATAGTAATAGATTGTATTCCCCTGTCCTACAGTCGGCCTCTCCTCTCCTGACATGGCTGATAACAGATAGTAATAGATTGTATTCTCTTGTCCTACAGTCGGCCTCTCTTGACATGGCTGATTACAGATAGTAATAGACTGTATTCCCCTGTCCTACAGTCGGCCTCTCCTCTCCTGACATGGCTGATAACAGATAGTAATAGATTGTATTCCCCTGTCCTACAGTCGGCCTCTCCTGACATGGCTGATAACAGATAGTAATAGATTGTATTCCCCTGTCCTACAGTCGGCCTCTCCCCTCTCCTGACATAGCTGATAACAGATAGTAATAGATTGTATTCTTCTGTCCTACAGTCGGCCTCTCCCCTCCTGACATGGCTGATAACAGATAGTAATAGATTGTATTCTCCTGTCCTACAGTCGGCCTCTCCTCTCCTGACATGGCTGATAACAGATAGTAATAGATTGTATTCTCCTGTCCTACAGTCGGCCTCTCCTGACACGGCTGATAACAGATAGTAATAGATTGTATTCCCCTGTCCTACAGTCGGCCTCTCCTCTCCTGACATGGCTCATAACAGATAGTAATAGATTGTATTCCCCTGTCCTACAGTCGGCCTCTCCTCTCCTGACATGGCTGATAACAGATAGTAATAGATTGTATTCTCCTGTCCTACAGTCGGCCTCTCCTCTCCTGACATGGCTGATAACAGATAGTAATAGATTGTATTCCCCTGTCCTACAGTCGGCCTCTCCTGACATGGCTGATAACAGATAGTAATAGATTGTATTCCCCTGTCCTACAGTCGGCCTCTCCCCTCTCCTGACATAGCTGATAACAGATAGTAATAGATTGTATTCTTCTGTCCTACAGTCGGCCTCTCCTCTCCTGACATGGCTGATAACAGATAGTAATAGATTGTATTCCCCTGTCCTACAGTCGGCCTCTCCTCTCCTGACATGGCTGATAATAGATAGTAATAGATTGTATTCCCCTGTCCTACAGTCGGCCTCTCCTGACATGGCAGATAACAGATAGTAATAGATTGTATTCCCCTGTCCTACAGTCGGCCTCTCCTCTCCTGACATGGCTGATAATAGATAGTAATAGATTGTATTCCCCTGTCCTACAGTCGGCCTCTCCTGACATGGCAGATAACAGATAGTAATAGATTGTATTCTCCTGTCCTACAGTCGGCCTCTCCTGACACGGCTGATAACAGATAGTAATAGATTGTATTCCCCTGTCCTACAGTCGGCCTCTCCTGACATGGCTGATAACAGATAGTAATAGCTTGTATTCCCCTGTCCTACAGTCGGCCTCTCCTCTCCTGACATGGCTGATAACAGATAGTAATAGATTGTATTCCCCTGTCCTACAGTCGGCCTCTCCTGACATGGCAGATAACAGATAGTAATAGATTGTATTCTCCTGTCCTACAGTCGGCCTCTCCTGACACGGCTGATAACAGATAGTAATAGATTGTATTCCCCTGTCCTACAGTCGGCCTCTCCTGACATGGCTGATAACAGATAGTAATAGATTGTATTCCCCTGTCCTACAGTCGGCCTCTCCTCTCCTGACATGGCTGATAACAGATAGTAATAGATTGTATTCCCCTGTCCTACAGTCGGCCTCTCCTGACATGGCTGATAACAGATAGTAATAGATTGTATTCCCCTGTCCTACAGTCGGCCTCTCCTGACATGGCTGATAACAGATAGTAATAGATTGTATTCCCCTGTCCTACAGTCGGCCTCTCCCCTCTCCTGACATAGCTGATAACAGATAGTAATAGATTGTATTCTTCTGTCCTACAGTCGGCCTCTCCCCTCCTGACATGGCTGATAACAGATAGTAATAGATTGTATTCTCCTGTCCTACAGTCGGCCTCTCCTCTCCTGACATGGCTGATAACAGATAGTAATAGATTGTATTCTCCTGTCCTACAGTCGGCCTCTCCTGACACGGCTGATAACAGATAGTAATAGATTGTATTCCCCTGTCCTACAGTCGGCCTCTCCTCTCCTGACATGGCTCATAACAGATAGTAATAGATTGTATTCCCCTGTCCTACAGTCGGCCTCTCCTCTCCTGACATGGCTGATAACAGATAGTAATAGATTGTATTCTCCTGTCCTACAGTCGGCCTCTCCTCTCCTGACATGGCTGATAACAGATAGTAATAGATTGTATTCCCCTGTCCTACAGTCGGCCTCTCCTGACATGGCTGATAACAGATAGTAATAGATTGTATTCCCCTGTCCTACAGTCGGCCTCTCCCCTCTCCTGACATAGCTGATAACAGATAGTAATAGATTGTACTCTTCTGTCCTACAGTCGGCCTCTCCTCTCCTGACATGGCTGATAACAGATAGTAATAGATTGTATTCCCCTGTCCTACAGTCGGCCTCTCCTCTCCTGACATGGCTGATAACAGATAGTAATAGATTGTATTCCCCTGTCCTACAGTCGGCCTCTCCTCTCCTGACATGGCTGATAACAGATAGTAATAGATTGTATTCTCCTGTCCTACAGTCGGCCTCTCCTCTCCTGACATGGCTGATAATAGATAGTAATAGATTGTATTCCCCTGTCCTACAGTCGGCCTCTCCTGACATGGCAGATAACAGATAGTAATAGATTGTATTCTCCTGTCCTACAGTCGGCCTCTCCTGACACGGCTGATAACAGATAGTAATAGATTGTATTCCCCTGTCCTACAGTCTGCCTCTCCTGACATGGCTGATAACAGATAGTAATAGATTGTATTCCCCTGTCCTACAGTCGGCCTCTCCTCTCCTGACATGGCTGATAACAGATAGTAATAGATTGTATTCCCCTGTCCTACAGTCGGCCTCTCCTGACATGGCTGATAACAGATAGTAATAGATTGTATTCCCCTGTCCTACAGTCGGCCTCTCCTCTCCTGACATGGCTGATAACAGATAGTAATAGATTGTATTCTCTTGTCCTACAGTCGGCCTCTCTTGACATGGCTGATTACAGATAGTAATAGACTGTATTCCCCTGTCCTACAGTCGGCCTCTCCTCTCCTGACATGGCTGATAACAGATAGTAATAGATTGTATTCCTCTGTCCTACAGTCGGCCTCTCCTGACATGGCTGATAACAGATAGTAATAGATTGTATTCCCCTGTCCTACAGTCGGCCTCTCCTCTCCTGACATGGCTGATAACAGATAGTAATAGATTGTATTCCCCTGTCCTACAGTCGGCCTCTCTTGACATGGCTGATTACAGATAGTAATAGACTGTATTCCCCTGTCCTACAGTCGGCCTCTCCCCTCCTGACATGGCTGATAACAGATAGTAATAGATTGTATTCCCCTGTCCTACAGTCGGCCTCTCCTCTCCTGACATGGCTGATAACAGATAGTAATAGATTGTATTTTCCTGTCCTACAGTCGGCCTCTCCTCTCCTGACATGGCTGATAACAGATAGTAATAGATTGTATTCCCCTGTCCTACAGTCGGCCTCTCCTGACATGGCTGATAACAGATAGTAATAGATTGTATTCTTCTGTCCTACAGTCGGCCTCTCCCCTCTCCTGACACGGCTGATAACAGATAGTAATAGATTGTATTCCCCTGTCCTACAGTCGGCCTCTCCTGACATGGCTGATAACAGATAGTAATAGATTGTATTCCCCTGTCCTACAGTCGGCCTCTCCCCTCTCCTGACATAGCTGATAACAGATAGTAATAGATTGTATTCCCCTGTCCTACAGTCGGCCTCTCCCCTCTCCTGACATAGCTGATAACAGATAGTAATAGATTGTATTCTCCTGTCCTACAGTCGGCCTCTCCTCTCCTGACATTGCTGATAACAGATAGTAATAGATTGTATTCTCCTGTCCTACAGTCGGCCTCTCCTGACACGGCTGATAACAGATAGTAATAGATTGTATTTCCCTGTCCTACAGTCGGCCTCTCCTCTCCTGACATGGCTGATAACAGATAGTAATAGATTGTATTCCCCTGTCCTACAGTCGGCCTCTCCTGACATGGCTGATAACAGATAGTAATAGATTGTATTCTCCTGTCCTACAGTCGGCCTCTCCTGACATGGCTGATAACAGATAGTAATAGATTGTATTCCCCTGTCCTACAGTCGGCCTCTCCTCTCCTGACATGGCTGATAACAGATAGTAATAGATTGTATTCTCTTGTCCTACAGTCGGCCTCTCTTGACATGGCTGATTACAGATAGTAATAGACTGTATTCCCCTGTCCTACAGTCGGCCTCTCCTCTCCTGACATGGCTGATAACAGATAGTAATAGATTGTATTCCCCTGTCCTACAGTCGGCCTCTCCTCTCCTGACATGGCTGATAACAGATAGTAATAGATTGTATTCTCCTGTCCTACAGTCGGCCTCTCCTCTCCTGACATGGCAGATAACAGATAGTAATAGATTGTATTCCCCTGTCCTACAGTCGGCCTCTCCTCTCCTGACATGGCTGATAACAGATAGTAATAGATTGTATTCTCCTGTCCTACAGTCGGCCTCTCCTGACATGGCAGATAACAGATAGTAATAGATTGTATTCCCCTGTCCTACAGTCGGCCTCTCCTCTCCTGACATGGCTGATAACAGATAGTAATAGATTGTATTCTCCTGTCCTACAGTCGGCCTCTCCTGACATGGCTGATAACAGATAGTAATAGATTGTATTCCCCTGTCCTACAGTCAGCCTCTCCTGACACGGCTGATAACAGATAGTAATAGATTGTATTCCCCTGTCCTACAGTCGGCCTCTCCTGACATGGCTGATAACAGATAGTAATAGATTGTATTCCCCTGTCCTACAGTCGGCCTCTCCTGACACGGCTGATAACAGATAGTAATAGATTGTATTCCCCTGTCCTACAGTCGGCCTCTCCTCTCCTGACATGGCTGATAACAGATAGTAATAGATTGTATTCCCCTGTCCTACAGTCGGCCTCTCTTGACATGGCTGATTACAGATAGTAATAGACTGTATTCCCCTGTCCTACAGTCGGCCTCTCCCCTCCTGACATGGCTGATAACAGATAGTAATAGATTGTATTCCCCTGTCCTACAGTCGGCCTCTCCTCTCCTGACATGGCTGATAACAGATAGTAATAGATTGTATTCTCTTGTCCTACAGTCGGCCTCTCTTGACATGGCTGATTACAGATAGTAATAGACTGTATTCCCCTGTCCTACAGTCGGCCTCTCCTCTCCTGACATGGCTGATAACAGATAGTAATAGATTGTATTCCTCTGTCCTACAGTCGGCCTCTCCTGACATGGCTGATAACAGATAGTAATAGATTGTATTCCCCTGTCCTACAGTCGGCCTCTCCTCTCCTGACATGGCTGATAACAGATAGTAATAGATTGTATTCCCCTGTCCTACAGTCGGCCTCTCTTGACATGGCTGATTACAGATAGTAATAGACTGTATTCCCCTGTCCTACAGTCGGCCTCTCCCCTCCTGACATGGCTGATAACAGATAGTAATAGATTATATTCCCCTGTCCTACAGTCGGCTTCTCCTCTCCTGACATGGCTGATAACAGATAGTAATAGATTGTATTTTCCTGTCCTACAGTCGGCCTCTCCTCTCCTGACATGGCTGATAACAGATAGTAATAGATTGTATTCCCCTGTCCTACAGTCGGCCTCTCCTGACATGGCTGATAACAGATAGTAATAGATTGTATTCCCCTGTCCTACAGTCGGCCTCTCCCCTCTCCTGACATAGCTGATAACAGATAGTAATAGATTGTATTCCCCTGTCCTACAGTCGGCCTCTCCCCTCTCCTGACATAGCTGATAACAGATAGTAATAGATTGTATTCTCCTGTCCTACAGTCGGCCTCTCCTCTCCTGACATTGCTGATAACAGATAGTAATAGATTGTATTCTCCTGTCCTACAGTCGGCCTCTCCTGACACGGCTGATAACAGATAGTAATAGATTGTATTCCCCTGTCCTACAGTCGTCCTCTCCTGACATGGCTGATAACAGATAGTAATAGATTGTATTTCCCTGTCCTACAGTCGGCCTCTCCTCTCCTGACATGGCTGATAACAGATAGTAATAGATTGTATTCCCCTGTCCTACAGTCGGCCTCTCCTGACATGGCTGATAACAGATAGTAATAGATTGTATTCTCCTGTCCTACAGTCGGCCTCTCCTGACATGGCTGATAACAGATAGTAATAGATTGTATTCCCCTGTCCTACAGTCGGCCTCTCCTCTCCTGACATGGCTGATAACAGATAGTAATAGATTGTATTCTCTTGTCCTACAGTCGGCCTCTCTTGACATGGCTGATTACAGATAGTAATAGACTGTATTCCCCTGTCCTACAGTCGGCCTCTCCTCTCCTGACATGGCTGATAACAGATAGTAATAGATTGTATTCCCCTGTCCTACAGTCGGCCTCTCCTCTCCTGACATGGCTGATAACAGATAGTAATAGATTGTATTCTCCTGTCCTACAGTCGGCCTCTCCTCTCCTGACATGGCAGATAACAGATAGTAATAGATTGTATTCCCCTGTCCTACAGTCGGCCTCTCCTCTCCTGACATGGCTGATAACAGATAGTAATAGATTGTATTCTCCTGTCCTACAGTCGGCCTCTCCTGACATGGCAGATAACAGATAGTAATAGATTGTATTCCCCTGTCCTACAGTCGGCCTCTCCTCTCCTGACATGGCTGATAACAGATAGTAATAGATTGTATTCTCCTGTCCTACAGTCGGCCTCTCCTGACATGGCTGATAACAGATAGTAATAGATTGTATTCCCCTGTCCTACAGTCAGCCTCTCCTGACACGGCTGATAACAGATAGTAATAGATTGTATTCCCCTGTCCTACAGTCGGCCTCTCCTGACATGGCTGATAACAGATAGTAATAGATTGTATTCCCCTGTCCTACAGTCGGCCTCTCCTGACACGGCTGATAACAGATAGTAATAGATTGTATTCCCCTGTCCTACAGTCGGCCTCTCCTCTCCTGACATGGCTGATAACAGATAGTAATAGATTGTATTCCCCTGTCCTACAGTCGGCCTCTCTTGACATGGCTGATTACAGATAGTAATAGACTGTATTCCCCTGTCCTACAGTCGGCCTCTCCCCTCCTGACATGGCTGATAACAGATAGTAATAGATTGTATTCCCCTGTCCTACAGTCGGCCTCTCCTCTCCTGACATGGCTGATAACAGATAGTAATAGATTGTATTCCCCTGTCCTACAGTCGGCCTCTCCTGACATGGCTGATAACAGATAGTAATAGATTGTATTCCCCTGTCCTACAGTCGGCCTCTCCTCTCCTGACATGGCTGATAACAGATAGTAATAGATTGTATTCTCCTGTCCTACAGTCGGCCTCTCCTCTCCTGACATGGCAGATAACAGATAGTAATAGATTGTATTCCCCTGTCCTACAGTCGGCCTCTCCTCTCCTGACATGGCTGATAACAGATAGTAATAGATTGTATTCTCCTGTCCTACAGTCGGCCTCTCCTGACATGGCAGATAACAGATAGTAATAGATTGTATTCCCCTGTCCTACAGTCGGCCTCTCCTCTCCTGACATGGCTGATAACAGATAGTAATAGATTGTATTCTCCTGTCCTACAGTCGGCCTCTCCTGACATGGCTGATAACAGATAGTAATAGATTGTATTCCCCTGTCCTACAGTCAGCCTCTCCTGACACGGCTGATAACAGATAGTAATAGATTGTATTCCCCTGTCCTACAGTCGGCCTCTCCTGACATGGCTGATAACAGATAGTAATAGATTGTATTCCCCTGTCCTACAGTCGGCCTCTCCTGACACGGCTGATAACAGATAGTAATAGATTGTATTCCCCTGTCCTACAGTCGGCCTCTCCTCTCCTGACATGGCTGATAACAGATAGTAATAGATTGTATTCCCCTGTCCTACAGTCGGCCTCTCTTGACATGGCTGATTACAGATAGTAATAGACTGTATTCCCCTGTCCTACAGTCGGCCTCTCCCCTCCTGACATGGCTGATAACAGATAGTAATAGATTGTATTCCCCTGTCCTACAGTCGGCCTCTCCTCTCCTGACATGGCTGATAACAGATAGTAATAGATTGTATTCCCCTGTCCTACAGTCGGCCTCTCCTGACACGGCTGATAACAGATAGTAATAGATTGTATTCCCCTGTCCTACAGTCGGCCTCTCCTCTCCTGACATGGCTGATAACAGATAGTAATAGATTGTATTCCCCTGTCCTACAGTCGGCCTCTCCTGACACGGCTGATAACAGATAGTAATAGATTGTATTCTCCTGTCCTACAGTCGGCCTCTCCTCTCCTGACATGGCTGATAACAGATAGTAATAGATTGTATTCTCCTGTCCTACAGTCGGCCTCTCCTCTCCTGACATGGCTGATAACAGATAGTAATAGACTGTATTCCCCTGTCCTACAGTCGGCCTCTCCCCTCCTGACATGGCTGATAACAGATAGTAATAGATTGTATTCCCCTGTCCTACAGTTGGCCTCTCCTCTCCTGACATGGCTGATAACAGATAGTAATAGATTGTATTCTCCTGTCCTACAGTCGGCCTCTCCTCTCCTGACATGGCTGATAACAGATAGTAATAGATTGTATTCCCCTGTCCTACAGTCGGCCTCTCCTGACATGGCTGATAACAGATAGTAATAGATTGTATTCCCCTGTCCTACAGTCGGCCTCTCCTCTCCTGACATGGCTGATAACAGATAGTAATAGACTGTATTGGGGGTGGTACCTGCTGGGCTCCGGCCTGTGTTTCGCGCTCGGGTCCGTCCATACGTTCTGCAGGTCACATATATGAGGTTCATTCCCCTTTATAATAAGAGAAGATGAGTTTCTTTATTAGTCATGTGACCTGTAGGATACATTGTATCCACTGCTGGTGAGTATACAGTATAATGTATCGGGGTGTATTGTGATGTCATCAGTGTTGTCACCTGCAGGAACACCAGCACATCACTGAAGAGCAGGACTCGGTCATATCTTGTGGGTGACACGGTGAGCGGAATATTCTTACTGTCTTCTTGTAGTCGCCGTTCTGTGGTATAGAGAGTGGTCTGTGGGCAGGACAGAGGATACAGCGTGTCAGCACAAGCACGTCTGATCCAGTATATAGGGGGTTATCATATTGTAGCTGAAGTCCACAGTATACAAGGATCATATACACACTGTATACACACCTCCCCCTCCCCCACCTACCACCAGTTTGCTGGACATGGAGCTCCACAGTATCTTGGTCTGAGCGGCTTCGTCCAGCGCCTGACTGATAAACGTCTGTAATTGCACAAAAGCAGTGATGGAATCCGCGAGAGAAGCGTCCTGTACGAGAGAAAGCGGCTGATCAGCGGCGTCACTGTGTGCGCAGAATATACAGTATCATCCTCCTACTGTGCCCAAGAGCTTGTCATCTAATAACAGGGGACTCATCCACATGTATGTACAGACATCAGAGACACAACCATATATATATATATATATATATATATATATATATATATATATATATATATAACGTGTTGCGTGCAGCTCCGGCTGTGATTGGAGTCGAGCCATCCTGTACCTTGCCCAGCGTTGCGCTCAGCCGGCTCAGTCGCGCCGTATACTGCTGCAGGTGATTCCTGAAGGGCTCGATAAGGACTCGCTGCAGCAGGACATGGACAGGGGGCTCCGACCCCTCCCCAATCAGCTCCAACAGGACTCGCTTATTCCCCTTCCAGTAGCTGCTGCAGAAAACAGGAACAATTCACGTGAGAAAAGTCAACAACGGGATCACTACATGGCAGTCACACAGCTTTCCAGGATCCCTACATGGCAGTCACACAGCTTTCCATGATCCCTACATGGCAGTCACACAGCTTTCCAGGATCCCTGCATGGCAGTCACACAGCTTTCCAGGATCCCTGCATGGCAGTCACACAGCTTTCCAGGATCCCTGCATGGCAGTCACACAGCTTTCCATGATCCCTACATGGCAGTCACCCAGCTTTCCATGATCCCTACATGGCAGTCACACAGCTTTCCAGGATCCCTGCATGGCAGTCACCCAGCTTTCCATGATCCCTGCATGGCAGCCACCCAGCTTTCCAGGATACCTACATGGCAGTCACCCAGCTTTCCCTAATCCCTACATGGCAGTCACCCAGCTTTCCAGGATACCTACATGGCAGTCACCCAGCTTTCCATGATCCCTGCATGGCAGTCACCCAGCTTTCCATGATCCCTGCATGGCAGCCACCCAGCTTTCCATGATCATTGCATGGCAGTCACCCAGCTTTCCATGATCCCTACATGGCAGCCATCCAGCTTTCCATGATCCCTGCATGGCATAACTGGAAAGATTCAGAAAGCCAGTAATATATCAAATTCACCCAGCTTTCTGGAGACTGGAACAACCCTGCGAGAGCCGTAGTAGCTGCCATGACACACTACTTTACCAGGATCGGAATGTCAGCTCTATGTAGTGATATATTTTACATCCTTGGGCTGCTGCACATTAGGCAGACTTGGGATTCAGGACTCTTGGAAAGATGGGTGAGAACCCTGTAGGAGGAGAAATGGCGGTCACAGGGATGGTCACCCACCTCTCCTGGAAGAGAAAAGAGATGGAAGATCCTGCAGGAGAAATATAGTTACTGGGAAAGCTGGATGTTATGGGAGAGACTGTTACATTTGTCAACAGACTCCGCCCCTCCAGAATCCCCTACTGACTGAGTCTCCGCCCCTGACAAGTCCCCTCCCGAATCTCCGCCCCTGACGACTCCACTCCTGAGTCTCCGCCCCTGAGGAGTCCCCTCCTGAGTCTCCGCCCCCTGACGAGTCCCCTCCCGAATCTCCACCCCTGACGAGTCCCCTCCCGAATCTCCGCCCCTGACGAGTCCCCTCCCAAATCTCCGCCCCTGACGAGTCCCCTCCCAAATCTCCGCCCCTGACGAGTCCCCTCCCGAATCTCCACCCCTGACGAGTCCCCTCCCGAATCTCCGCCCCTGACGAGTCCCCTCCCAAATCTCCGCCCCTGACGAGTCCCCTCCCAAGTCTCTACCCCTCTCTCCTCTCCCAAGTCCCACCCACTTTCTTGGCTCCGCCCATTACCTCGACCGTTTCGCTGATTTTTCAAATCCTCTCATCACCAGAAAATTAGTAAATGCAGCAATGTATCTGCAAGACAGACAGAAAGGGGTTTCACACAAAATACTCTGTGCTGCTGTGGGCATGAGACTGAATGTTACAATGTTACCTTCCTCTTGGGCGGTCCCCAATGCTGTAAGAGAACTCTCCAGCGCCGCCTCCATCTTCTTCTGGAACGGCCTCTCCTTGTGTCTTCTTACGTTCCGGGTTTCAATCTTCTAGGCCTTGGGCAGAGCCGAATGTGCATGCCTGGGCTACAAGAAAATGGCTGCTTACAGAGTAAGCTGGTGTAAGCGGCCATCTTCTTGTGGCCCGGGCATTCGCAGTCGGCTCTGCCCGAGGCCTAGAAGATTGAAACCCGGAACGTAAGAAGACACAAGGAGAGGCTGTTCCAGAAGAAGATGGAGGCGGCGCTGGAGAGTTCTATCGCCGTATTACTCACCCTGTATACACCTGGAAGAATGCACTCTGCTCTGTCAGTGGATACAGCTCCAGGGCGCCCCCCGCCGGCTGCTCACAGCATTGCTTTAGTGTTTGGAAGCATCCGGCAGTCAGATCCCAGATAGCATGGAAGCCGTCACTGAGAAGCTTCAACATCTTCAAGTAGTCAGACCCGAAATCCGGAACATCTGGGAAGAAGAGTTAGAATAGTACCAGGGGGCGGGGCTGTGACAACCTCTCAGACATGATATATACAGGGGGCGGGGCTGTGACAACCTCTCACACATGATATATACAGCTGGTTGTCAGTAACAGGGGGCGGAGCTGTGACAACCTCTCAGACATGATATATACAGCTGGTTGTCAGTAACAGGGGGCGGGGCTGTGACTACCTCTCAGACATGATATATACAGGCTGGTTGTCAGTAACAGGGGGCGGGGCTGTGACTACCTCTCAGACATGATATATACAGCTGGTTGTCAGTAACAGGGGGTGGGGCTGTGACTACCTCTCAGACATGATATATACAGGCTGGTTGTCAGTAACAGGGGGCGGAGCTGTGACTACCTCTCAGACATGATATATACAGCTGGTTGTCAGTAACAGGGGGCGGGGCTGTGACTACCTCTCAGACATGATATATACAGCTGGTTGTCAGTAACAGGGGGCGGGGCTGTGACTACCTCTCAGACATGATATATACAGCTGGTTGTCAGTAACAGGGGGCGGGGCTGTGACTACCTCTCAGACATGATATATACAGCTGGTTGTCAGTAACAGGGGGCGGGGCTGTGACTACCTCTCAGACATGATATATACAGGCTGGTTGTCAGTAACAGGGGGCGGGGCTGTGACTACCTCTCAGACATGATATATACAGCTGGTTGTCAGTAACAGGGGGCGGGGCTGTGACTACCTCTCAGACATGATATATACAGCTGGTTGTCAGTAACAGGGGGCGGGGCTGTGACTACCTCTCAGACATGATATATACAGCTGGTTGTCAGTAACAGGGGGCGGGGCTGTGACTACCTCTCAGACATGATATATACAGGCTGGTTGTCAGTAACAGGGGGCGGGGCTGTGACTACCTCTCAGACATGGTATATACAGCTGGTTGTCAGTAACAGGGGGCGGGGCTGTGACTACCTCTCAGACATGATATATACAGGCTGGTTGTCAGTAACAGGGGGCGGGGCTGTGACTACCTCTCAGACATGATATATACAGGCTGGTTGTCAGTAACAGGGGGCGGGGCTGTGACTACCTCTCAGACATGATATATACAGGCTGGTTGTCAGTAACAGGGGGCGGGGCTGTGACTACCTCTCAGACATGGTATATACCGGGGGCGGAGCTGTGACTACCTCTCAGACATGATATATACAGGCTGGTTGTCAGTAACAGGGGGCGGAGCTGTGACTACCTCTCAGACATGATATATACAGCTGGTTGTCAGTAACAGGGGGCGGAGCTGTGACTACCTCTCAGACATGGTATATACAGGCTGGTTGTCAGTAACAGGGGGCGGGGCTGTGACTACCTCTCAGACATGATATATACAGCTGGTTGTCAGTAACAGGGGGCGGGGCTGTGACTACCTCTCAGACATGATATATATACAGGCTGGTTGTCAGTAACAGGGGGCGGGGCTGTGACTACCTCTCAGACATGATATATACAGCTGGTTGTCAGTAACAGGGGGCGGGGCTGTGACAACCTCTCAGACATGATATATACAGGCTGGTTGTCAGTAACAGGGGGCGGGGCTGTGACAACCTCTCAGACATGATATATACAGGGGGCGCGGCTGTGACTACCTCTCAGACATGATATATACAGCTGGTTGTCAGTAACAGGGGGCGGGGCTGTGACTACCTCTCAGACATGATATATACAGGGGCGGGGCTGTGACTACCTCTCAGACATGGTATATACAGGGGGCGGGGCTGTGACTACCTCTCAGACATGATATATACAGGGGGCGGGGCTGTGACTACCTCTCAGACATGATATATACAGGGGGCGGGGCTGTGACTACCTCTCAGACATGGTATATACAGGGGGCGGGGCTGTGACTACCTCTCAGACATGATATATACAGGGGGCGGGGCTGTGACTACCTCTCAGACATGATATATACAGGCTGGTTGTCAGTAACAGGGGGCGGGGCTGTGACTACCTCTCAGACATGGTATATACAGGCTGGTTGTCAGTAGTAATAGGTGAATAGCTGTGCTGTAGTATAAGGGGGTGTCTTAGAGGGATTGATTACTTACCTGTGACCTGTAGCAATCGGTTTAGGACAATGGTGTTGATCTGGGACAGTGATGATAAGAAATCTTCCTCTGCTTTCCTTAGATTTTCTGTTTCTGTGCTGATGATATTCTGTACATGAGATAGATGAGTATATAGATTATTATATACCCCATTATACAATTCTCCCCGTATATACTCCCCCAGGCGTCCCCCGGCCCGTCACCTTTATCATGATGAGGTGGTCATAATAAGAAGTCTATGGACATTCTGACCCCGCTGCTCCAGGCGTCTCCTGCATGTGGCTCCCAGGGGCCGCTATGTTCCTTGTTATGGAGATGGACAACTAGGGGGCATTGGGGGCAACTAGAGCAGGACATGGGGGCATATAATGTTAGGGTGACTGTAGCAGCATTATACTGTGTGGGGTACAATGTGGATGAGATTGGGCGGAGTCAATGTGGGAGTGGGTGGAGCTCAGTTTTCTGCCCCTCTTTCTGTCCTTTGGTGTATTAAGATGACTGTAATGTAACCTCATGTAATAATATATTTGTATCTTCGTGCCTGCCTCGTATATTTCAGGGCGCCATCTTATTCATGTAGCTTACTGATATATCGCCATCATATTCCGCAGCGCTGTACACACATTATCACTCACTGCCCAATATAGGTTTATATATACCCCCCTTATATAATCGCCCCCAGCCTTAATAGTTATTGTATATAGCTCCTATATATCTGTGTGTGTATGTGAGGAGAATTTATTCATAATAAAGAGATACAGTATATAATTATATAACGATTATTAATAAGGGGTGGGTCTTATATTAGTGTGGCTGGTGGAATGATTATAATAAGGGGGTGTTATATAAAAGGAGGGACTATTAATAAGCCCAGGTGGGGAATTTTAGGTAACTCGTCAGAGGACTTGGTTTTGCATGGGTATATTTAATTTTTTGTTTCTGTAGGTTGGTTAGGTTTGGTTGCTATGGAAAGCTGGTGTAAAACTGTGTGTATGTGAAGACTGAAGAACCTGCAAGTTTCCATTGGTCCATAAGCGTCATGTGATCACATGTATCTCGTAATAGTATGGATATCATTAAAAAACCTGCCATCAGTTGTTACCTAGAATAACGCTCTGCTACATCTGTACATACCCAGCTCTGCTACATCTCTGCATAGGCACAGTATACCCAGCTCTGCTACATCTCTGCATAGGCACAGTATACCCAGCTCTGCTACATCTGTACATACTCAGCTCTGCTACATCTCTGCATAGGCACAGTATACCCAGCTCTGCTACATCTCTGCATAGGCACAGTATACCCAGCTCTGCTACATCTCTGCATAGGCACAGTATACCCAGCTCTGCTACATCTCTGTAAACCCAGCTCTGCTACATCTGCCAATGTGGAGTAAAGGTGTTTTCCCCTCCAGTGTGTCAGCACTGCCTGGAGCAGATCAGATAATATGCAGATGCTTGTACACAATGGACTGAGGGTTAGCTGAGTGTTATATAGAGAGATAACAGACCTGGGACCTGAGATAAGCGGCTGCAGGAGCAGTGTAATACAGTATGTGACCATAAATCCAGAACAGTAGTGAAGCCATGTCATTTACCGGGATACAAAGTAGCCGATGTGTTACTCCAGGTTACAGAGTATCTATGGGACATGTAATATAGTATGTGCCCATAAATCCAGAACAGTAGTGAAGCCATGTCATGTACCGGGATACAAAGCAGCCGATGTGTTACTCCAGGTTACAGAGTATCTATGGGACATGTAATATAGTATGTGATCATAAATCCAGAACAGTAGTGAAGCCATGTCATTTACCGGGATACAAAGCAGCCGATGTGTTACTGCAGGTTACAGAGTATCTATGGGACATGTAATATAGTATGTGATCATAAATCCAGAACAGTAGTGAAGCCATGTCATGTACCAGGATAAAACATTCAAATCCCAACTGAGCAAAACCTGTAATGTTATATCCCATATGTTCATTAGAAGTTCAGCTGACCCTGCTTGCTCCCTGGGGGTCACAGTCCAGTATGTCTGGTGTTTGTCTACCTTCTTGGCGGACTCGTCTATCGGCCTCTTGAGGTCTTTACTGCTGGGGTCTCGGCGGGCCAGCCTCCTTGGTAGCGAGGTGCCGATGGGCCTGGACATGGCTGGTGGCGTCTGATCGAGGGCTCACATGGGTCAGAAATCCATCAGCCTGGAGAGGGACAGGAGGTCAGGAATGCTCTAGTTACTGTATAATCTGCATCTACAAATGTAACCAATAAACTCCTGTAACAAACCTCAGACTGAGCGTGTATCGGAGCGTGCCAGGAAGTATCTGCCGTCCTACACTGACCGGAGACGTCACAGGTCCGCTACTTCCCCACCGGAGCAGGATCTAAATCAGTCAGCGCTGCAAAAATAGCAAATTCCCTTTTCTCTAAGGCTGAAGAAGTATTAAAAAACTCAAGATCCTAAAACTTCTCTATAGAAGATCTGGAGGAGATGCAGTGTAAAGCATGGGGGACAACAACATGGAAGAATAGCAACACGGGAGGGCAGCAACACAGGAGGGCAGCGACACGGGAGGGCAGCGACACGGGAGGGCAGCGACACGGGAGGACAGCGACACGGGAGGACAGCGACATGGAAAGACAGCAACACGGGAGGGCAGCAACACGGGAGGGCAGCAACACGGGAGGACAGCGACATGGAAAGACAGCAACACGCAGCGACATGGGAGGACACAACATGGGGGGGCAGCAACACGGGAGGACAGCGACACGGGGGGGCAGCGACACGGGAGGACAGCGACACGGGAGGACAGCGACATGGAAAGACAGCAACACGCAGCGACACGGGAGGGCAGCGACACGGGAGGACAGCGACATGGAAAGACAGCAACACGCAGCGACACGGGAGGGCAGCGACACGGGAGGGCAGCGACATGGGAGGGCAGCGACACGGGGGGGCAGCGACACGGGGGGGCAGCCACACGGGAGGGCAGCGACATGGAAAGACAGCAACACGGGAGGGCAGCGACACGGAAGGGCAGCGACATGGAAAGACAGCAACACGGGAGGACAGCGACACGGGAGGACAGCGACACGGGAGGACAGCAACACGCAGCGACACGGGAGGGCAGCGACACAGGAGGACAGCGACATGGAAAGACAGCAACACGCAGCGACACGGGAGGACAGCGACACGGGAGGACAGCGACATGGAAAGACAGCAACACGGGAGGACAGCAAGACGGGAGGACAGCGACATGGAAAGACAGCAACACGCAGCGACACGGGAGGACAGCGACATGGGAGGACAGCGACACGGGAGGACAGCGACACGGGAGGACAGCGACACGGGAGGACAGCAACACGGGAGGACAGCAACACGGGAGGACAGTGACACGGGAGGACAGCGACACGGATCTGTGGGGTTTGTGTCTCTCGGTCCCATTGACCAATTATTATCTGTTTTGGAGCCCGTCATTGCCTGTTGCAGTTTTTGGATCTGTGAAAATCATGAACAGCGGACAAATGAGATGTGTGAATAAGGCCTAAGACAGAGGTCATTGCTGCGTGCATAATGGAGAAGAACAGCAGTATATAGCATGGAGGACAAGCTACCTGTGCAGAGATGGCGGCTGCTGCTCTGACCCCTACTTGCCGGTTTATTACCACATATACAGGATTACTGTAAGGGAACTATATGCAGATATGTCCCGAGTGATGTAACAGGTTTCCTGCAACACTGACTCATGGGTTGTGCCATACGACTGCTAATAGAGGAGGGGGGGTGCACATACTTTATACATGGGGGGTGAAGATAACGGAATATACCCATACTACTATATAACCCCACTATACTATACCCATACTACCATATAACCCCGCTATACTATACCCATACTACTATATAACCCCGCACTATATAACCCCGCTATACTATACCCATACTACTATATAACCCCGCTATACTATACCCATACTACTATATAACCCCGCTATACTATACCCATACTACTATATAACCCCGCTATACTATACCCATACTACTATATAACCCCGCTATACTATACCCATACTACTATATAACCCCGCTATACTATACCCATACTACTATATAACCCCCCTATACTATACCCATACTACTATATAACCCCGCTATACTATACCCATACTACTATATAACCCCGCCATACAATACCCATACTACTATATAACCCCCCTATACTATACCCATACTACTATATAACCCCGCTATACTATACCCATACTACTATATAACCCCGCTATACTATACCCATACTACTATATAACCCCGCTATACTATACCCATACTACTATATAACCCCGCTATACTATACCCATACTACTATATAACCCCGCTATACTATACCCATACTACTATATAACCCCGCTATACTATACCCATACTACTATATAACCCCGCTATACTATACCCATACTACTATATAACCCCGCTATACTATACCCATACTACTATATAACCCCGCCATACAATACCCATACTACTATATAACCCCCCTATACTATACCCATACTACCATATAACCCCGCTATACTATACCCATACTACTATATAACCCCCCTATACTATACCCATACTACTATATAACCCCGCTATACTATACCCCTACTACTATATAACCCCGCTATACTATACCCATACTACTATATAACCCCTCTATACTATACCCATACTACTATATAACCCCGCTATACTATACCCATACTATATAACCCCGCTATACTATACCCATACTACTATATAACCCCGCTATACTATACCCATACTACTATATAACCCCGCTATACTATACCCATACTACTATATAACCCCGCCATACTATACCCATACTACTATATAACCCCGCTATACTATACCCATACTACTATATAACCCCGCTATACTATACCCATACTATATAACCCCGCTATACTATACCCATACTACTATATAACCCCGCTATACTATACCCATACTACTATATAACCCCGCTATACTATACCCATACTACTATATAACCCCGCTATACTATACCCATACTACTATATAACCCCGCCATACTATACCCATACTACTATATAACCCCGCTATACTATACCCATACTACTATATAACCCCGCTATACTATACCCATACTACTATATAACCCCGCCATACTATACCCATACTACTATATAACCCCGCTATACTATACCCATACTACTATATAACCCCGCTATACTATACCCCTACTACTATATAACCCCGCTATACTATACCCATACTACTATATAACCCCTCTATACTATACCCATACTACTATATAACCCCGCTATACTATACCCATACTATATAACCCCGCTATACTATACCCATACTACTATATAACCCCGCTATACTATACCCATACTACTATATAACCCCGCTATACTATACCCATACTACTATATAACCCCGCCATACTATACCCATACTACTATATAACCCCGCTATACTATACCCATACTACTATATAACCCCGCTATACTATACCCATACTACTATATAACCCCGCCATACTATACCCATACTACTATATAACCCCGCTATACTATACCCATACTACTATATAACCCCGCTATACTATACCCATACTACTATATAACCCCGCTATACTATACCCATACTACTATATAACCCCGCCATACTATACCCATACTACTATATAACCCCGCTATACTATACCCATACTACTATATAACCCCGCCATACTATACCCATACTACTATATAACCCTGCTATACTATACCCATACTACTATATAACCCCCCTATACTATACCCATACTACTATATAACCCTGCTATACTATACCCATACTACTATATAACCCCGCTATACTATACCCATACTACTATATAACCCCCCTATACTATACCCATACTACTATATAACCCTGCTATACTATACCCATACTACTATATAACCCCGCTATACTATACCCATACTACTATATAACCCCGCTATACTATACCCATACTACTATATAACCCCGCTATACTATACCCATACTACTATATAACCCCGCTATACTATACCCATACTACTATATAACCCCGCCATACTATACCCATACTACTATATAACCCCGCTATACTATACCCATACTACTATATAACCCCGCCATACTATACCCATACTACTATATAACCCTGCTATACTATACCCATACTACTATATAACCCCCCTATACTATACCCATACTACTATATAACCCTGCTATACTATACCCATACTACTATATAACCCCGCTATACTATACCCATACTACTATATAACCCCTCTATACTATACCCATACTACTATATAACCCCGCTATACTATACCCATACTACTATATAACCCCGCCATACAATACCCATACTACTATATAACCCTGCTATACTATACCCATACTACTATATAACCCCGCTATACTATACCCATACTACTATATAACCCCGCTATACTATACCCATACTACTATATAACCCCTCTATACTATACCCATACTACTATATAACCCCGCTATACTATACCCATACTACTATATAACCCCGCTATACTATACCCATACTACTATATAACCCCGCCATACTATACCCATACTACTATATAACCCCGCTATACTATACCCATACTACTATATAACCCCGCTATACTATACCCATACTACTATATAACCCCCCTATACTATACCAATACTACTATATAACCCCGCCATACTATACCCATACTACTATATAACCCCGCTATACTATACCCATACTACTATATAACCCCTCTATACTATACCCATACTACTATATAACCCCTCTATACTATACCCATACTACTATATAACCCCGCTATACTATACCAATACTACTATATAACCCCCCTATACTATACCAATACTACTATATAACCCCCCTATACTATACCCATACTACTATATAACCCTGCTATACTATACCCATACTACTATATAACCCCGCCATACTATACCCATACTACTATATAACCCCGCTATACTATACCCATACTACTATATAACCCCCCCTATACTATACCCCATACTACTATATAACCCCGCTATACTATACCCATACTACTATATAACCCCGCTATACTATACCCATACTACTATATAACCCCGCCATACTATACCCATACTACTATATAACCCCGCCATACTATACCCATACTACTATATAACCCCGCTATACTATACCCATACTACTATATAACCCCGCTATACTATACCCATACTACTATATAACCCCGCCATACTATACCCATACTACTATATAACCCCGCCATACTATACCCATACTACTATATAACCCCGCCATACTATACCCATACTACTATATAACCCCGCTATACTATACCCATACTACTATATAACCCCACTATACTATACCCATACTACTATATAACCCCGCTATACTATACCCATACTACTATATAACCCCGCTATACTATACCCATACTACTATATAACCCCGCTATACTATACCCATACTACTATATAACCCCGCTATACTATATCCATACTACTATATAACCCCGCTATACTATACCCATACTACTATATAACCCCACTATACTATACCCATACTACTATATAACCCCGCTATACTATACCCATACTACTATATAACCCCGCTATACTATACCCATACTACTATATAACCCCGCTATACTATACCCATACTATATAACCCCGCTATACTATACCCATACTACTATATAACCCCGCTATACTATACCCATACTACTATATAACCCCGCTATACTATACCCATACTACTATATAACCCCGCTATACTATACCCATACTACTATATAACCCCTCTATACTATACCCATACTACTATATAACCCTGCTATACTATACCCATACTACTATATAACCCCGCTATATTATACCCATACTACTATATAATCCCGCTATACTATACCCATACTGCTATATAACCCGGCTATACTATACCCATACTACTATATATATATATATATTCTATACCGCTTTCCTGTCAGTTTCTATATAAACGGCTCATTGTGTTTATGACTCTGAAGGACTAAACGGACACTTGAAAAAGGGATTGTTACTGTCCCGAAACGCGTTGTGTGTTGTGTTCTGAAAGCTGAATAAAATCGATTGGAGGGTAAGCGCGGATCCATTGCTTTTTTTTCATCTTGTATGCATAATCTGGATGATTGGTCTTAGTCAGATGAATGATTCTCAGTAGAATATGATCAACAGAGCTACAACCCCTAAATAATTTCCGAACCTGATGGGAGGTCCTATGTGCCAGAAACAGAACCTGGAGCAGTCGGGTCGGCACAGATTCACATATCAGGCAAAAATATCATTAATCTGAGTATGCACAGTATAGATTATATAGATCTATATATATTCCCAGTCGGCCTCTCCTGACATGGCTGTAAACAGTTAGTAATAGATTGT
This sequence comes from Leptodactylus fuscus, assembly GCF_031893055.1. Lineage (NCBI taxonomy): Eukaryota > Metazoa > Chordata > Amphibia > Anura > Leptodactylidae > Leptodactylus > Leptodactylus fuscus. The sequence continues at coordinate 228,792 of NW_027441001.1, forward strand.
ATTCTCCTGTCCTACAGTCGGCCTCTCCTCTCCTGACATGGCTGATAACAGATAGTAATAGATTGTATTCTCCTGTCCTACAGTCGGCCTCTCCTGACATGGCTGATAACAGATAGTAATAGATTGTATTCCCCTGTCCTACAGTCGGCCTCTCCCCTCCTGACATGGCTGATAACAGATAGTAATAGATTGTATTCCCCTGTCCTACAGTCGGCCTCTCCTCTCCTGACATGGCTGATAACAGATAGTAATAGATTGTATTCCCCTGTCCTACAGTCGGCCTCTCCTGACATGGCTGATAACAGATAGTAATAGATTGTATTCTCCTGTCCTACAGTCGGCCTCTCCTCTCCTGACATGGCTGATAACAGAAAGTAATAGATTGTATTCTCCTGTCCTACAGTCGGCCTCTCCTGACATGGCTGATAACAGATAGTAATAGATTGTATTCCCCTGTCCTACAGTCGGCCTCTCCTGACATGGCTGATAACAGATAGTAATAGATTGTATTCCCCTGTCCTACAGTCGGCCTCTCCTCTCCTGACATGGCTGATAACAGATAGTAATAGATTGTATTCTCCTGTCCTACAGTCGGCCTCTCCTGACATGGCTGATAACAGATAGTAATAGATTGTATTCCCCTGTCCTACAGTCGGACTCTCCTGACATGGCTGATAACAGATAGTAATAGATTGTATTCTCCTGTCCTACAGTCGGCCTCTCCTGACATGGCTGATAACAGATAGTAATAGATTGTATTCCCCTGTCCTACAGTCGGCCTCTCCTCTCCTGACATGGCTGATAACAGATAGTAATAGATTGTATTCCCCTGTCCTACAGTCGGCCTCTCCTCCCCTGACATAACTGATAACAGATAGTAATACATTGTATTCCCCTGTCCTACAGTCGGACTCTCCTGACATGGCTGATAACAGATAGTAATAGATTGTATTCCCCTGTCCTACAGTCGGCCTCTCCTGACATGGCTGATAACAGATAGTAATAGATTGTATTCCCCTGTCCTACAGTCGGACTCTCCTCTCCTGACATGGCTGATAACAGATAGTAATAGATTGTATTCCCCTGTCCTACAGTCGGCCTCTCCCCTCCTGACATGGCTGATAACAGATAGTAATAGATTGTATTCTCCTGTCCTACAGTCGGCCTCTCCTGACATGGCTGATAACAGATAGTAATAGATTGTATTCCCCTGTCCTACAGTCGGACTCTCCTGACATGGCTGACAACAGATAGTAATAGATTGTATTCCCCTGTCCTACAGTCGGCCTCTCCTCTCCTGACATGGCTGATAACAGATAGTAATAGATTGTATTCCCCTGTCCTACAGTCGGACTCTCCTGACATGGCTGACAACAGATAGTAATAGATTGTATTCCCCTGTCCTACAGTCGGCCTCTCCCCTCCTGACATGGCTGATAACAGATAGTAATAGATTGTATTCTTCTGTCCTACAGTCGGCCTCTCCTGACATGGCTGATAACAGATAGTAATAGATTGTATTCCCCTGTCCTACAGTCGGCCTCTCCCCTCCTGACATGGCTGATAACAGATAGTAATAGATTGTATTCTCCTGTCCTACAGTCGGCCTCTCCTGACATGGCTGATAACAGATAGTAATAGATTGTATTCCCCTGTCCTACAGTCGGCCTCTCCCCTCCTGACATGGCTGATAACAGATAGTAATAGATTGTATTCCCCTGTCCTACAGTCGACCTCTCCTCTCCTGACATGGCTGATAACAGATAGTAATAGATTGTATTCTCCTGTCCTACAGTCGACCTCTCCTCTCCTGACATGGCTGATAACAGATAGTAATAGATTGTATTCTCCTGTCCTACAGTCGGCCTCTCCCCTCCTGACATGGCTGATAACAGATAGTAATAGATTGTATTCCCCTGTCCTACAGTCGACCTCTCCTCTCCTGACATGGCTGATAACAGATAGTAATAGATTGTATTCTCCTGTCCTACAGTCGACCTCTCCTCTCCTGACATGGCTGATAACAGATAGTAATAGATTGTATTCTCCTGTCCTACAGTCGGCCTCTCCCCTCCTGACATGGCTGATAACAGATAGTAATAGATTGTATTCTCCTGTCCTACAGTCGGCCTCTCCCCTCCTGACATGGCTGATAACAGATAGTAATAGATTGTATTCTCCTGTCCTACAGTCGGCCTCTCCTGACATGGCTGATAACAGATAGTAATAGATTGTATTCCCCTGTCCTACAGTCGGACTCTCCTGACATGGCTGACAACAGATAGTAATAGATTGTATTCCCCTGTCCTACAGTCGGCCTCTCCTCTCCTGACATGGCTGATAACAGATAGTAATAGATTGTATTCCCCTGTCCTACAGTCGGACTCTCCTGACATGGCTGACAACAGATAGTAATAGATTGTATTTCCCTGTCCTACAGTCGCCCTCTCCTCTCCTGACATGGCTGTAAACAGTTAGTAATAGATTGTATTCTCCTGTCCTACAGTCGGCCTCTCCTGACATGGCTGATAACAGATAGTAATAGATTGTATTCCCCTGTCCTACAGTCGGCCTCTCCTCTCCTGACATGACTGATAACAGATAGTAATAGATTGTATTCTCCTGTCCTACAGTCGGCCTCTCCTCTCCTGACATGGCTGATAACAGATAGTAATAAATTGTATTCCCCTGTCCTACAGTCGGCCTCTCCCCTCCTGACATGGCTGATAACAGATAGTAATAGATTGTATTCTTCTGTCTTACAGTCGGCCTCTCCTGACATGGCTGATAACAGATAGTAATAGATTGTATTCCCCTGTCCTACAGTCGGCCTCTCCTCTCCTGACATGGCTGATAACAGATAGTAATAGATTGTATTCTCCTGTCCTACAGTCGGCCTCTCCTGACATGGCTGATAACAGATAGTAATAGATTGTATTCCCCTGTCCTACAGTCGGCCTCTCCCCTCCTGACATGGCTGATAACAGATAGTAATAGATTGTATTCTTCTGTCCTACAGTTGGCCTCTCCTGACATGGCTGATAACAGATAATAATAGATTGTATTCCCCTGTCCTACAGTCGGCCTCTCCTCTCCTGACATGGCTGATAACAGATAGTAATAGATTGTATTCCCCTGTCCTACAGTCGGCCTCTCCTCTCCTGACATGGCTGATAACAGATAGTAATAGATTGTATTCACCTGTCCTACAGTCGGCCTGTCCCCTCCTGACATGGCTGATAACAGATAGTAATAGATTGTATTCCCCTGTCCTACAGTCGGCCTCTCCTCTCCTGACATGGCTGATAACAGATAGTAATAGATTGTATTCCCCTGTCCTACAGTCGGCCTCTCCCCTCCTGACATGGCTGATAACAGATAGTAATAGATTGTATTCCCCTGTCCTACAGTCGGCCTCTCCTCTCCTGACATGGCTGATAACAGATAGTAATAGATTGTATTCACCTGTCCTACAGTCGGCCTCTCCTCTCCTGACATGGCTAATAACAGATAGTAATAGATTGTATTCCCCTGTCCTACAGTCGGCCTCTCCTCTCCTGACATGGCTGATAACAGATAGTAATAGATTGTATTCTCCTGTCCTACAGTCGACCTCTCCTCTCCTGACATGGCTGATAACAGATAGTAATAGATTGTATTCTCCTGTCCTACAGTCGGCCTCTCCCCTCCTGACATGGCTGATAACAGATAGTAATAGATTGTATTCTCCTGTCCTACAGTCGGCCTCTCCCCTCCTGACATGGCTGATAACAGATAGTAATAGATTGTATTCTCCTGTCCTACAGTCGGCCTCTCCTGACATGGCTGATAACAGATAGTAATAGATTGTATTCCCCTGTCCTACAGTCGGACTCTCCTGACATGGCTGACAACAGATAGTAATAGATTGTATTCCCCTGTCCTACAGTCGGCCTCTCCTCTCCTGACATGGCTGATAACAGATAGTAATAGATTGTATTCCCCTGTCCTACAGTCGGACTCTCCTGACATGGCTGACAACAGATAGTAATAGATTGTATTTCCCTGTCCTACAGTCGCCCTCTCCTCTCCTGACATGGCTGTAAACAGTTAGTAATAGATTGTATTCTCCTGTCCTACAGTCGGCCTCTCCTGACATGGCTGATAACAGATAGTAATAGATTGTATTCCCCTGTCCTACAGTCGGCCTCTCCTCTCCTGACATGACTGATAACAGATAGTAATAGATTGTATTCTCCTGTCCTACAGTCGGCCTCTCCTCTCCTGACATGGCTGATAACAGATAGTAATAAATTGTATTCCCCTGTCCTACAGTCGGCCTCTCCCCTCCTGACATGGCTGATAACAGATAGTAATAGATTGTATTCTTCTGTCTTACAGTCGGCCTCTCCTGACATGGCTGATAACAGATAGTAATAGATTGTATTCCCCTGTCCTACAGTCGGCCTCTCCTCTCCTGACATGGCTGATAACAGATAGTAATAGATTGTATTCTCCTGTCCTACAGTCGGCCTCTCCTGACATGGCTGATAACAGATAGTAATAGATTGTATTCCCCTGTCCTACAGTCGGCCTCTCCCCTCCTGACATGGCTGATAACAGATAGTAATAGATTGTATTCTTCTGTCCTACAGTTGGCCTCTCCTGACATGGCTGATAACAGATAATAATAGATTGTATTCCCCTGTCCTACAGTCGGCCTCTCCTCTCCTGACATGGCTGATAACAGATAGTAATAGATTGTATTCACCTGTCCTACAGTCGGCCTGTCCCCTCCTGACATGGCTGATAACAGATAGTAATAGATTGTATTCCCCTGTCCTACAGTCGGCCTCTCCTCTCCTGACATGGCTGATAACAGATAGTAATAGATTGTATTCCCCTGTCCTACAGTCGGCCTCTCCCCTCCTGACATGGCTGATAACAGATAGTAATAGATTGTATTCCCCTGTCCTACAGTCGGCCTCTCCTCTCCTGACATGGCTGATAACAGATAGTAATAGATTGTATTCACCTGTCCTACAGTCGGCCTCTCCTCTCCTGACATGGCTAATAACAGATAGTAATAGATTGTATTCCCCTGTCCTACAGTCGGCCTCTCCTCTCCTGACATGGCTGATAACAGATAGTAATAGATTGTATTCTTCTGTCCTACAGTCGGCCTCTCCTGACATGGCTGATAACAGATAGTAATAGATTGTATTCTCCTGTCCTACAGTCGGCCTCTCCTCTCCTAACATGGCTGATAACAGATAGTAATAGATTGTATTCCCCTGTCCTACAGTCGGCCTCTCCTCTCCTGACATGGCTGATAACAGATAGTAATAGATTGTATTCTCCTGTCCTACAGTCGGCCTCTCCTCTCCTGACATGGCTGATAACAGATAGTAATAGATTGTATTCTCCTGTCCTACAGTCGGCCTCTCCTCTCCTGACATGGCAGATAACAGATAGTAATAGATTGTATTCTCCTGTCCTACAGTCGGCCTCTCCTCTCCTGACATGGCTGATAACAGATAGTAATAGATTGTATTCCCCTGTCCTACAGTCGGCCTCTCCTCTCCTGACATGGCTGATAACAGATAGTAATAGATTGTATTCCCCTGTCCTACAGTCAGCCTCTCCTGACATGGATGATAACAGATAGTAATAGATTGTATTCCCCTGTCCTACAGTCGGCCTCTCCCCTCCTGACATGACTGATAACAGATAGTAATAGATTGTATTCACCTGTCCTACAGTCGGCCTCTCCTCTCCTGACATGGCTGATAACAGATAGTAATAGATTGTATTCCCCTGTCCTACAGTCGGCCTCTCCTCTCCTGACATGGCTGATAACAGATAGTAATAGATTGTATTCCCCTGTCCTACAGTCGGCCTCTCCCCTCCTGACATGACTGATAACAGATAGTAATAGATTGTATTCTCCTGTCCTACAGTCGGACTCTCCTGACATGGCTGATAACAGATAGTAATAGATTGTATTCCCCTGTCCTACAGTCGGCCTCTCCCCTCCTGACATGACTGATAACAGATAGTAATAGATTGTATTCACCTGTCCTACGGTCGGCCTCTCCTCTCCTGACATGGCTGATAACAGATAGTAATAGATTGTATTCTCCTGTCCTACAGTCGGCCTCTCCTCTCCTGACATGGCTGATAACAGATAGTAATAGATTGTATTCACCTGTCCTACAGTCGGCCTCTCCCCTCCTGACATGACTGATAACAGATAGTAATAGATTGTATTCACCTGTCCTACAGTCGGCCTCTCCTCTCCTGACATGGCTGATAACAGATAGTAATAGATTGTATTCCCCTGTCCTACAGTCGGCCTCTCCTCTCCTGACATGGCTGATAACAGATAGTAATAGATTGTATTCCCCTGTCCTACAGTCGGCCTCTCCTCTCCTGACATGGCTGATAACAGATAGTAATAGATTGTATTCTCCTGTCCTACAGTCGGCCTCTCCTCTCCTGACATGGCTGATAACAGATAGTAATAGATTGTATTCTCCTGTCCTACAGTCGGCCTCTCCTGACATGGATGATAACAGATAGTAATAGATTGTATTCCCCTGTCCTACAGTCGGCCTCTCCTCTCCTGACATGGCAGATAACAGATAGTAATAGATTGTATTCTCCTGTCCTACAGTCGGCCTCTCCTCTCCTGACATGGCTGATAACAGATAGTAATAGATTGTATTCTCCTGTCCTACAGTCGGCCTCTCCTCTCCTGACATGGCTGATAACAGATAGTAATAGATTGTATTCCCCTGTCCTACAGTCGGCCTCTCCTCTCCTGACATGGCTGATAACAGATAGTAATAGATTGTATTCCCCTGTCCTACAGTCGGCCTCTCCTGACATGGATGATAACAGATAGTAATAGATTGTATTCCCCTGTCCTACAGTCGGCCTCTCCCCTCCTGACATGACTGATAACAGATAGTAATAGATTGTATTCACCTGTCCTACAGTCGGCCTCTCCTCTCCTGACATGGCTGATAACAGATAGTAATAGATTGTATTCCCCTGTCCTACAGTCGGCCTCTCCTCTCCTGACATGGCTGATAACAGATAGTAATAGATTGTATTCTCCTGTCCTACAGTCGGCCTCTCCTCTCCTGACATGGCTGATAACAGATAGTAATAGATTGTATTCTCCTGTCCTACAGTCGGCCTCTCCTGACATGGCTGATAACAGATAGTAATAGATTGTATTCCCCTGTCCTACAGTCGGCCTCTCCTGACATGGCTGATAACAGATAGTAATAGATTGTATTCCCCTGTCCTACAGTCGGCCTCTCCTCTCCTGACATGGCTGATAACAGATAGTAATAGATTGTATTCTCCTGTCCTACAGTCGGCCTCTCCTCTCCTGACATGGCTGATAATAGATAGTAATAGATTGTATTCCCCTGTCCTACAGTCGGCCTCTCCCCTCCTGACATGGCTGATAATAGATAGTAATAGATTGTATTCCCCTGTCCTACAGTCGGCCTCTCCTCTCCTGACATGGCTGATAACAGATAGTAATAGATTGTATTCCCCTGTCCTACAGTCGGCCTCTCCTCTCCTGACATGGCTGATAACAGATAGTAATAGATTGTATTCCACTGTCCTACAGTCGGCCTCTCCTCTCCTGACATGGCTGATAACAGATAATAATAGATTGTATTCCACTGTCCTACAGTCGGCCTCTCCTCGCCCGTATATGGGGGGTTAGTAGGTGATATTGGGGTCCTCTCGGTCAGTGTCTCTCTCGGCTGATTCTGAGCTCAGTCCCTTTTTTTAGGCTTCCGTCCACACAAGGTGATCAAGTGCAGACTTTGCAGACTCAGACCTGGTTGGGAACTTGACCCATGACCCCACGTGAGAGAACGAGGCGGTGCCAAGTCATAAGGGGAGGAGTTTACCTGCAGGTAGCCTAATACACAGGGGTGTGGGGAGATTATTCCGTCTCTTCCCCTTTAACCCTTTGGATACTTTGTTATTGGAGTTTCCAGTTTGCTCAGGATGTTTCGGTATTTATGCCCCGCCCACCTTCTGATGACATCACACAGTACAGGACCTGTGTATATATATAATGGAGCTGCTGTGGTGACATGTCATGGCCTCCTGTCCTGTGACAGACCCTCAGCTGTAGCCCCCTCCCCCTGATATAAATAGTCTCCCTGTAGCTCAGCTATACGCTGCTGTAGCTTGTCCTGAACTGATACAAAGTAACAACAAAGTAACAGCAATGTGACAACAATGTAACCAGAAACAAGCGGAGACAGTGTAAGCAGACAGTGTAAGCAGACAATGTGCGGCTCCTTCTCACCCTGTGACTGCGGCTTCTGCTGCTCCTGCCTGTGACACATGAGGAAAGTGTTCACACTGCTGCAGGCTGCACCGCACACCCAGCTCTGCACACACCCTGCACACCCCGCACACCCCACTCCCTCCTCACACCCTCCTCCCAGCAGGAATTGGAACCCAGAGCCAGGATGGCAGCATTTACCCTGTCAGTGCCAAAGGCTTCTGTCTGGCCATGGTCAGTGTGGGGCCCCTGGGGGCAGTGTGTCCCACCCCCAGGACTACAGGGGCCCCTCACAATTATATCCTCTGCCATATAGGATTCCCATTATTTCTAGGCTCTGATACAAGAAAGAGCAGTGACAACACTTATTGTGCGGGTCAGGGTGTAACTACAGGGGTGCAGGAGTAGCAGTTACCATTGGGCCCTATACTGTCAGGGGGCCCGTACACCTTCACAACACATAAAGACACCCGTATTCTAGATAGCACATGGTAGTCTTATTGCACTATTGTATGTCAGGTGTGTACTGCACTACTATATGTGAGTTATGTGTTGTACTACTGTATGGGAGTTGTATATCGCACTTCTATATGTGAGTTGTATGTTGCACTTCTATATGTGAGTTGTGTCTTGTAGTTATTGTATGTTAGTTGTATCTTGTAGTTATTGTATGTTAGTTGTATCTTGTAGTTATTGTATGTTAGTTGTGTCTTGTAGTTATTGTATGTTAGTTGTATCTTGTAGTTATTGTATGTTAGTTGTATCTTGTAGTTATTGTATGTTAGTTGTATCTTGTAGTTATTGTATGTTAGTTGTGTCTTGTAGTTATTGTATGTTAGTTGTGTCTTGTAGTTATTGTATGTTAGTTGTATCTTGTAGTTATTGTATGTTAGTTGTATCTTGTAGTTATTGTATGTTAGTTGTGTATTGCACTACTGTATGTGAGTTCTGTCTTGTAGTTATTGTATGTGAGTTGTATGTTGCACTACTGTATCTGAGTTGTGTCTTGTAGTTACTGTATGTGAGTTGTATGTTGTAGTTATTGTATGCGAGTTGTATGTTGCACTACTGTATGTGAGTTGTGTCTTGTAGTTACTGTATGTGAGTTGTATGTTGCACTACTGTATGTGAGTTGTATCTTGTAGTTATTGTATGCGAGTTGTATGTTGCACTTCTATATGTGAGTTGTGTCTTGTAGTTATTGTATGTTAGTTGTATCTTGTAGTTATTGTATGTTAGTTGTATCTTGTAGTTATTGTATGTTAGTTGTATCTTGTAGTTATTGTATGTTAGTTGTATCTTGTAGTTATTGTATGTTAGTTGTATCTTGTAGTTATTGTATGTTAGTTGTGTATTGCACTACTGTATGTGAGTTCTGTCTTGTAGTTATTGTATGTGAGTTGTATGTTGCACTACTGTATCTGAGTTGTGTCTTGTAGTTACTGTATGTGAGTTGTATGTTGTAGTTATTGTATGCGAGTTGTATGTTGCACTACTGTATGTGAGTTGTGTCTTGTAGTTACTGTATGTGAGTTGTATGTTGCACTACTGTATGTGAGTTGTATCTTGTAGTTATTGTATGTGAGTTGTATGTTGCACTACTGTATGTGAGTTGTATGTTGCACTACTGTATGTGAGTTGTATCTTGTAGTTATTGTATGTGAGTTGTGTATTGCACTACTGTATGTGAGTTGTGTCTTGTAGTTACTGTATGTGAGTTGTATGTTGCACTACTGTATGTGAGTTGTGTCTTGTAGTTACTGTATGCGAGTTGTATGTTGTAGTTACTGTATGTGAGTTGTGTCTTGTAGTTACTGTATGTGAGTTGTATGTTGTAGTTATTGTATGTGAGTTGTATGTTGCACTACTGTATGTGAGTTGTGTCTTGTAGTTACTGTATGTGAGTTGTATGTTGCACTACTGTATGTGAGTTGTATGTTGTAGTTATTGTATGTGAGTTGTATGTTGCACTACTGTATGTGAGTTGTATGTTGCACTACTGTATGTGAGTTGTATCTTGTAGTTACTGTATGTGAGTTGTGTCTTGTAGTTACTGTATGCGAGTTGTATGTTGCACTACTGTATGTGAGTTGTGTCTTGTAGTTACTGTATGTGAGTTGTATGTTGTAGTTATTGTATGTGAGTTGTATGTTGCACTACTGTATGTGAGTTGTGTCTTGTAGTTACTGTATGTGAGTTGTATGTTGTAGTTACTGTATGTGAGTTGTATGTTGTAGTTATTGTATGCGAGTTGTATGTTGCACTACTGTATGTGAGTTGTGTCTTGTAGTTACTGTATGTGAGTTGTATGTTGTAGTTATTGTATGTGAGTTGTATGTTGCACTACTGTATGTGAGTTGTATCTTGTAGTTACTGTATGTGAGTTGTATGTTGTAGTTATTGTATGCGAGTTGTATGTTGCACTACTGTATGTGAGTTGTGTCTTGTAGTTACTGTATGTGAGTTGTATGTTGTAGTTATTGTATGCGAGTTGTATGTTGCACTACTGTATGTGAGTTGTGTCTTGTAGTTACTGTATGTGAGTTGTATGTTGTAGTTACTGTATGTGAGTTGTATGTTGTAGTTATTGTATGCGAGTTGTATGTTGCACTACTGTATGTGAGTTGTGTCTTGTAGTTACTGTATGTGAGTTGTATGTTGTAGTTATTGTATGTGAGTTGTGTCTTGTAGTTATTGTATGTGAGTTGTATGTTGTAGTTATTGTATGTGAGTTGTATCTTGTAGTTACTGTATGTGAGTTGTATGTTGTAGTTATTGTATGTGAGTTGTGTCTTGTAGTTACTGTATGTGAGTTGTATCCTGTAGTTACTGTGAGTTGTATGTTGTAGTTACTGTGAGTTGTGCGCCTGCTCCAGTGTGTTGAGCCTTCGCTGCCATCTTGCCCCTCCCCCAGGACTATATTGAGTTGTTCACATGTAGTCCAGAATTAGATTCCCTGAGGCTGAGAGAGACACAAAGGCCGCCTGTCCCAGACAAAGCCCCTCTGTCCCCCCACTCATTATAACCGGGACCCAAAATAATTGTTTACTAAATAATAACTCCCAGAGCGCACCACAAAATAAACTGCACCAGACGCAGAGATATTAACCCTTACAAGGGGCAGCATTAGCTTCTCTATAAGCTGTGTATTGGATCACTAGCATTGCATATTCCTATCTATAGGGGGCAGCACTGGCAGGACTGCAGAAGCAGACACAGGGGGCATGTTCAGACGATGCGGTCAAGGTGCAGCCATTGCTATAGCTTTACATACACAAAGTCACTGTAACTTAGATAGATTAATTCCTATTGACATGAGTCACTGAAAGGGGATTTGACTTATCCACCAAAGGAAAGGAATGTATAAAACTTTACTTTTATTAGATACTTTTAAAACATGTAACTAAATGTTTAAAACATGTCCTGCACCATAACCCGCTGTGCAACGACAGGTAAGTGTATAAAGAGGAGAGCTAGTAGCGCTATCTCTGTTGCGCCCTACACAAACATTTTCTCTACCTCCCTCATCCAATACACGATGTGCACCAGAAACCTCACAGATTGAAATAAGAACGTGACCAGCAATATTGTAAAAGCTCACTTGGAATGCTCCCCCAACCCCTCCAAGGATACTGGCCTAACGCCACACCAACAGAGGAGGAAAGGTACCACTGGCTTGCTCACTGTTCAGATTATCTGCGTGTGGGTGCTATATCTATAACTGCTTTATCTGACCCTACGCGTTTCTTCACTCAAAGTGATTCCTCAGGGGTCTCTTTACTAGGTCCTGTCCAGATAAGTCAAATCCCCTTTCAGTGACTCATTACTATAGCTTTGCTGCACCAATTATGAAACTGAAAATCACAACACAATACATACTGTGCAGTACTCACATAATACTGCCATACAGTGCTCACATAATACTGCCATACAGTGCTCACATAATACTACCATACAGTGCTCACATAATACTACCATACAGTGCTCACATAATACTACCATACAGTGCTCACATAATACTGCCATACAGTGCTCACATAATACTACCATACAGTGCTCACATAATACTACCATACAGTGCTCACATAATACTACCATACAGTGCTCACATAATACTACCATACAGTGCTCACATAATACTGCCATACAGTGCTCACATAATACTGCCATACAGTGCTCACATAATACTACCATACAGTGCTCACATAATACTACCATACAGTGCTCACATAATACTACCATACAGTGCTCACATAATACTGCCATACAGTGCTCACATAATACTACCATACAGTGCTCACATAATACTACCATACAGTGCTCACATAATACTGCCATACAGTGCTCACATAATACTGCCATACAGTGCTCACATAATACAGCCATACAGTGCTCACATAATACTACCATACAGTGCTCACATAATACTGCCATACAGTGCTCACATAATACTGCCATACAGTGCTCACATAATACTGCCATACAGTGCTCACATAATACTACCATACAGTGCTCACATAATACTACCATACAGTGCTCACATAATACTACCATACAGTGCTCACATAATACTGCCATACAGTGCTCACATAATACTACCATACAGTGCTCACATAATACTACCATACAGTGCTCACATAATACTACCATACAGTGCTCACATAATACTACCATACAGTGCTCACATAATACTACCATACAGTGCTCACATAATACTGCCATACAGTGCTCACATAATACTACCATACAGTGCTCACATAATACTGCCATACAGTGCTCACATAATACTGCCATACAGTGCTCACATAATACTGCCATACAGTGCTCACATAATACTACCATACAGTGCTCACATAATACTACCATACAGTGTTCACATAATACTGCCATACAGTGCTCACATAATACTGCCATACAGTGCTCACATAATACTGCCATACAGTGCTCACATAATACTGCCATACAGTGCTCACATAATACTACCATACAGTGCTCACATAATACTACCATACAGTGCTCACATAATACTACCATACAGTGCTCACATAATACTACCATACAGTACTCACATAATACTGCCATACAGTGCTCACATAATACTACCATACAGTGCTCACATAATACTACCATACAGTGCTCACATAATACTGCCATACAGTGCTCACATAATACTGCCATACAGTGCTCACATAATACTACCATACAGTGCTCACATAATACTGCCATACAGTGCTCACATAATACTACCATACAGTGCTCACATAATACTACCATACAGTGCTCACATAATGTTACTGTCAAGTACTCACATAATACTACCATACAGTGCTCACATAATACTACCATACAGTGCTCACATAATACTGCCATACAGTGCTCACATAATACTACCATACAGTGCTCACATAATACTGCCATACAGTGCTCACATAATACTACCATACAGTGCTCACATAATACTACCATACAGTGCTCACATAATACTGCCATACAGTGCTCACATAATACTACCATACAGTGCTCACATAATACTACCATACAGTGCTCACATAATACAGCCATACAGTGCTCACATAATACAGCCATACAGTGCTCACATAATACTGCCATACAGTGCTCACATAATACTACCATACAGTGCTCACATAATACTGCCATACAGTGCTCACATAATACTACCATACAGTGCTCACATAATACTACCATACAGTGCTCACATAATGTTACTGTGCAGTACTCACATAATACTACCATACAGTGCTCACATAATACTACCATACAGTGCTCACATAATACTGCCATACAGTGCTCACATAATACTACCATACAGTGCTCACATAATACTGCCATACAGTGCTCACATAATACTACCATACAGTGCTCACATAATACTACCATACAGTGCTCACATAATACTACCATACAGTGCTCACATAATACTACCATACAGTGCTCACATAATACTACCATACAGTGCTCACATAATACTACCATACAGTGCTCACATAATACTACCATACAGTGCTCACATAATACTACCATACAGTGCTCACATAATACTACCATACAGTGCTCACATAATACTACCATACAGTGCTCACATAATACTGCCATACAGTGCTCACATAATGTTACTGTGCAGTCACTCACATAATACTGCCATACAGTGCTCACATAATACTACCATACAGTGCTCACACAATGTTACTGTGCAGTACTCACATAATACAGCCATACAGTGCTCACATAATACTGCCATACAGTGCTCACATAATACTACCATACAGTGCTCACATAATACTACCATACAGTGCTCACATAATACTACCATACAGTGCTCACATAATACTACCATACAGTGCTCACATAATACTGCCATACAGTGCTCACATAATGTTACTGTGCAGTCACTCACATAATACTGCCATACAGTGCTCACATAATACTACCATACAGTGCTCACACAATGTTACTGTGCAGTACTCACATAATACTGCCATACAGTGCTCACATAATACTACCATACAGTGCTCACATAATGTTACTGTGCAGTACTCACATAATACTACCATACAGTGCTCACATAATGTTACTGTGCAGTACTCACATAATACTACCATACAGTGCTCACATAATACTACCATACAGTGCTCACATAATACTACCATACAGTGCTCACATAATACTACCATACAGTGCTCACATAATACTACCATACAGTGCTCACATAATACTACCATACAGTGCTCACATAATACTGCCATACAGTGCTCACATAATACTACCATACAGTGCTCACATAATACTACCATACAGTGCTCACATAATGTTACTGTGCAGTACTCACATAATACTGCCATACAGTGCTCACATAATACTACCATACAGTGCTCACATAATACTACCATACAGTGCTCACATAATGTTACTGTGCAGTACTCACATAATACTACCATAGAGTACTCACATAATACTACCATACAGTGCTCACATAATGTTACTGTGCAGTACTCACATAATACTACCATAGAGTACTCACATAATACTACCATACAGTGCTCACATAATACTACCATACAGTGCTCACATAGTGTTACTGTACAGTACTCACATAATACTACCATAAAGTGCTCACATAATGTTACTGTGCAGTACTCACATAATACTACCATACAGTGCTCACATAATACTGCCATACACTGCTCACATAATGTTACTGTGCAGTACTCACATAATTCTACCATACAGTGCTCACATAGTGTTACTGTACAGTACTCACATAATACTACCATACAGTGCTCACATAGTGTTACTGTACAGTACTCACATAATACTACCATACAGTGCTCACATAATGTTACTGTACAGTGCTCACATAATACCGCCATACAGAGCTCAAATAATACTACCATACAGTGCTCACATAATGTTACTGTACAGTGCTCACATAATACCGCCATACAGAGCTCACATAATACCACCATACAGTGCTCACATAACGTTACTGTACAGTACTCACATAATACTACCATACAGTACTCACATAATACCGCCATACAGTGCTCACATAACGTTACTGTACAGTACTCACATAATACTACCATACAGTACTCACATAATACCGCCATACAGTGCTCACATAATGTTACTGTACAGAGCTCACATAATACCACCATATAATGCTCACATAACGTTACTGTACAGTGCTATAATATCATCTCCACTGCCCAGATGATATCAGCATACATTGCCTAATTCTTACCACCATATAGTTCCTATAATATAGCCGCGGAGTGCTCATATAAAACCACCAAGTGCTTCTCAGACAATGCAGCCATACAGCATCCCCCAGAATGGGTTCTGGGCAACTCCACTGACCCCTCACAGCACTGCCCCCTCCAGGCAGGTAACACAAATAATCCCAAGCTATGCAGTGGACACTCCGACCCCACCAGTCCCCCAATGGGGCAGATTTTAGTGGAAACCGCCACTTACTGGTATAGGAGACGTATTGTAAGAACCACTGGGACCCGAGACCTCACATCTTCCTCTTTTCATGCAAAAGATGGTAATAAAGTAACTGAGAACGTGCTGAGTAATAAGATAATATAAGAAGTTACATCCTGAGATATACACATAGTAATACAAGAGAGCACGCCCAGGATATACCGGCTGTACCTATGTATTATATACAGTATATACCCAGGTTATACCAGCTGTACCTATGTATTATATACAGGAGATACCGGCTGTACATATATAATTATATACAGTATATACCCAGGTTATACCGGCTGTACATATATAATTATATACAGTATATACCCAGGTTATACCGGCTGTACATATATAATTATATACAGTATATACCCAGGTTATACCGGCTGTACATATACAATTATATACAGTATATACCCAGGTTATACCAGCTGTACATATATAATTATATAGAGTATATACCCAGGTTATACCGGCTGTACATATATAATTATATACAGTATATACCCAGGTTATACCAGCTGTACATATATAATTATATACAGTATATACCCAGGTTATACCAGCTGTACATATATATTATATACAGTATATACCCAGGTTATACCGGCTGTACATATATAATTATATACAGTATATACCCAGGATATACCGGCTGTACCTATATATATTATATACAGTATATACCCAGGTTATACCGGCTGTACATATATAATTATATACATTATATACCCAGGTTATACAGGCTGTACATATATAATTATATACAGTATATACCCAGGTTATACCAGCTGTACATATAGAATTATATACAGTATTGTCACGGGATGGTTAGAGTCTATACTATAGGCAATGTGTAATATATATTTCATGTGGAATGTATTCTCTAACCTGTTATATACATCAATGTGTAGTTGGCTGATTCGGGTCTAGTGTGTTAGCACATTGTATGCAAATACCTCTAACTAGTGAGGACAATGGGTGGAGATAATCTGATCAGTGTCTCCAAGAAGATGTTGGATGGTGCATTGTCCATAGTAGACAGGGAGTCTGCTCTCCTTGGTATAGGTGAGGGGGGAAGGATCTGTGACTCAGCCCTTCCCACCCACAGATATAGGTGTAACAGTTTAGTATATAGTATATAGCTAGCAGTTAGTATGTGTTAGCCGGCCTGTGCACAGCTCTGCAGAGAGCCAGAATTTAGTTACAGGACCAAGGAACCAAAGCTATCATTGGATTGTGACTTCTGTGGACTTATTGTTATTACGGTTGATGTGACCGCCGCCGGCTACTAACTTTGTGGATTACAATAAATTGCTGTTGTCTCCCGACCTCTTGCGTCCCTGTTGATTCAAAAGACCATCCGGAGGAAGACGTATACCTTCGCTCCGTGACAACTGGTTGGCAGTGGTGGGATCAACAGCGGACAGCGAGATGGACTACAGCAGCCCAGCGATTAATGGAGCCACAACCTCAGAATACAGGAACTGGACTATGGCAAGTCTACAAGTAAGGGCCCGGGAACTAAACCTGAGTTACCAGGGAAGAACGAAAGATCAACTGATCGAGGCACTGGAGGAGATGACCCTGCAAAGCGACCATGAGGAGGGCTGCCCCCAGGAGACTGGAGAGATACGGGAGTGGCAGGTACAGACCCAAAAGAGCAGATGGGTTGTTTTGTATGAGGAGGAATTGGCAGTGCTGGGGCTAGGAGCAACTGCAGAGCAAAGGAGTAGAGCATTACAGAGGGCTCAGGAAACGGAGAAGGAGGAACAGAGAATGGCGCATGAAAAGGAAAGAATGGCGCATGAAATGCGAATGGCTGAGATAACTATGAGGAATTATAATCAAACGTCGACCCCCAGCCCAACAGTGAGAGAACCACCATATGTCTCCCATAAACACTTCAAGACCTTTGAGGAAGCGGCTGGGGATGTTGATGGATATTTTCAGGACTTCGAACACCAGTGCCGCCTGATGGAAGTCCCAGAGAAGGATTGGGTCCGGTATCTGGTGGGGCACCTACGGGATGGGGCTGCGGAAGCTCTCAGAGCCATGGACCCTAGTGATCAGCGGGACTATGAGGCCATTAAAAGAGCGGTGCAGAAGTATTATGCAGTCACTCCAGAGACCTACCGAGTTCAGTTCCGCTCTTTGTCTTACAATGGGGGAAGCTCCTTCCACATGTTCGCCCACAAGTTGAAGCAAGCATGCAAGCGCTGGCTAGAAGGAGAGGAGGCTGTCACAGTCGATAAGATCCTCCAAGTCATACTTAAGGAACAGTTCTTTTCCCAGTGCCCCGCTGAGATCCGTGAGTGGGTGCTGGAACGGAACCCAGCCACAGTTGAGCAAGCTGCTTCTCTTGCAGATGAGGGCCTGACCATCAAGCCGCAGTGGAAGAGGTTGTTTGCAGAGGAGCGGAAAACTACCACAGTCCGCCAGACACCCTTCAGCCAGCCAACCACCTTTCGTGCCCGGCCTCAGGATTACAATTCCCCCTCTACCCCTGCCCCAGCCCATCGGCCTCCAGCTATGAACAACCCTGTCCCTAGACAACGACCTACTGGAAGAATGCTAGAGCGCAGATGTTTTGGGTGCGGGCGGCCTGGACATTTGCAAGCTAGTTGCCCTGTTAACATGGGGGCACGGGCCACCGTGGCATCCCGGCCTATTCACTACCTGGGAACCACTCCTAGGACAGAAAGTTTGGCCCCATTTCCAGATGACTCCATGAATGACACATCTGTTCCACCTCCAGGGGTCTATGGGATTCAGCCTTCCGCCACACATCCCGCAAACCTTCAGAGGAAGCACTTGCAGGAGGTCCTACTGGATGGCCGAACAGTTGTTGGATTCCGGGACTCGGGAGCTTTCCTAACGGTAGCGGACCCCCGAGTTGTGCGACCCGAGGCCCTAGAGGAGGGTCCTGGCATTTCTATCAAGTTGGCAGGGGGTACTCAAAGACGTATTCCTAAAGCTACCGTGGAACTCGACTATGGTTATGGACCAAAACGATGCACAATTGGTGTGATGAGCGGGCTGCCGGCCGATGTTCTGTTAGGCAACGATGTTGGAAATCTACAGTGCCACTTTGTGGGAGCAGTGACCCGAAGCCAAGCTCAGGGAGAAGCCAACATGGATCCACCGGATTTTCTGACAGATGCCAGCCCTTCAACCCTACAACTTTACCATTCAGCACCGCCGAGGGAACCAACACCAGAACACAGATGGGTTATCCCGGCAGGAGGACATATGAGCTATAGAGACTGATGTGCATTCCCCAATTTACCTGTGTAGGCCAATTGTGTCATGCACATGTTTTGAGAGGGGGAGGGGTTGTCACGGGATGGTTAGAGTCTATACTATAGGCAATGTGTAATATATATTTCATGTGGAATGTATTCTCTAACCTGTTGTAAACATCAGTGTGTAGTTGGCTGATTCGGGTCTAGTGTGTTAGCACATTGTATGCAAATACCTCTAACTAGTGAGGACAATGGGTGGAGATAATCTGATCAGTGTCTCCAAGAAGATGTTGGATGGTGCATTGTCCATAGTAGACAGGGAGTCTGCTCTCCTTGGCATAGGTGAGGGGGGAAGGATCTGTGGCTCAGCCCTTCCCACCCCCAGGTATAGGTGTAACAGTTTAGTATATAGTATATAGCTAGCAGTTAGTATGTGTTAGCCGGCCTGTGCACAGCTCTGCAGAGAGCCAGGACTTAGTTACAGGACCAAGGAACCAAAGCTATCATTGGATTGTGACTTCTGTGGACTTATTGTTATTACGGTTGATGTGACCGCCGCCGGCTACTAACTTTGTGGATTACAATAAATTGCTGTTGTCTCCCGACCTCTTGCGTCCCTGTTGATTCAAAAGACCATCCGGAGGAAGACGTATACCTTTGCTCCGTGACAAGTATATACCCAGGTTATACCAGCTATACATATAGAATTATATACAGTATATACCCAGGTTATACCAGCTGTACATATATAATTATATACAGTATATACCCAGCTTATACCGGCTGTACATATATAATTATATACAGTATATACCCAGGTTATACCGGCTGTACACATATAATTATATACAGTATATACCCAGGTTATACCGGCTGTACATATAGAATTATATACAGTATATACCCAGGTTATACCAGCTATACATATATAATTATATACAGTATATACCCAGGTTATACCGGCTGTACATATAGAATTATATACAGTATATACCCAGGTTATACCAGCTATACATATATAATTATATACAGTATATGCCCAGGTTATACCAGCTGTACATATATAATTATATACAGTATATACCCAGGTTATGCCGGCTGTACATATATAATTATATACACTATATATCCAGGTTATACCGGCTGTACATATATATTATATACAGTATATACCCAGGTTATACCGGCTGTACATATATAATTATATACAGTATATACCCAGGATATACCGGCTGTACATATATAATTATATACAGTATATACCCAGGTTATACCAGCTGTACATATATAATTATATTCAGTATATACCCAGGTTATACCGGCTGTACATATATAATTATCTACAGTATATACCCAGGTTATACCAGCTGTACATATATAATTATATACAGTATATACCCAGGTTATACCGGCTGTACATATATAATTATATACAGTATATACCCAGGTTATACCGGCTGTACATATATAATTATCTACAGTATATACCCAGGATATACCGGCTGTACATATATAATTATATACAGTATATACCCAGGTTATACCAGCTGTACATATAGAATTATATACAGTATATACCCAGGTTATAGCGGCTGTACATATAGAATTATATACAGTATATACCCAGGTTATACCAGCTGTACATATATATTATATACAGTATATACCCAGGTTATACCAGCTGTACATATATAATTATATACAGTATATACCCAGGTTATAGCGGCTGTACATATAGAATTATATACAGTATATACCCAGGTTATACCAGCTGTACATATATATTATATACAGTATATACCCAGGTTATACCAGCTGTACATATATAATTATATACAGTATATATCCAGGTTATACCGGCTGTACATATATATTATATACAGTATATACCCAGGTTATACCAGCTGTACATATATAATTATATACAGTATATACCCAGGATATACCAGCTGTACATATATAATTATATAGAGTATGTACTCAGGTTATAGCGGCTGTACATATATAATTATATACAGTATATACCCAGGTTATACCAGCTGTACATATATAATTATATACAGTATATATCCAGGTTATACCGGCTGTACATATATAATTATATACAATATATACCCAGGTTATACCGGCTGTACATATATAATTATATACAGTATATACCCAAGTTATACCAGCTGTACATATATAATTATATACAGTATATACCCAGGATATACCAGCTGTACATATATAATTATATAGAGTATGTACTCAGGTTATAGCGGCTGTACATATATAATTATATACAGTATATACCCAGGTTATACCAGCTGTACATATAGAATTATATACAGTATGTACCCAGGTTATAGCGGCTGTACATATATAATTATATACAGTATATGCCCAGGTTATAGCGGCTGTACATATATAATTATATACAGTATATATCCAGGTTATACCGGCTGTACATATATAATTATATACAGTATATACCCAGGTTATACTGGCTGTACATATATAATTATATACAGTATATACCCAGGTTATACCGGCATGGTCCATATCACTATACACAAGAAGCGTGTGATGAATTGCGCCGCTCCGCCCTGGCCTCCAAGGTGCAAGGAATTCACCTCCACCTTAGTCACCCGGCCGCAGACCTTGGCCTACCTGGCCTTTGCCACGGGCGAAACTGTGATCGCCTTCTTATCTCTACCGTCCGCTCCCAGGACCTGAGAGAACCACAGCCGTACACGCCGGCGTTACAGCAGGGCTGGCGGACACTTCCCATTCATTTCTATGGGAGCCGGCATGCGAGCGCTCCCCAGAGAAATGAATGGGAAGTGTCCGGCAGCCCTGCTGTAACGCCGGCGTGTACGGCTGTGATACACGCTGGCGTTCCGTAGTGTGAATGCACCCTAAGTCTTTGAAGTTACCTGTGGAGTCAGGCTGTCTCCTAAAAGGTGTTAGGAGGGCCCTCAGGGCACGGAGTCAGGATGGCCCCCTGCTAGGAATAACAAAGGTAGCACAGGCATGCTAATGCCATGCCCAGGGTGAGACAATGGACTCTTATCCTGGCAACTGGCCACAGGTAATGAGATTTGGCCACTTGGTCACCAGCCGTCACACTCTGCTAAGGTAACAACATCAATTAGCAGGATGGGGAATTAAAGATGGCAAATAGGAATAATATACAGATAGCAGGCCCGGTATAGGAGACGGGCCATAACTGATACAATACATAGAGACGAACATACAGGGCTGAAAAATCATCATGGAGGGCCGGGTCATCACAGAGCTGTATATATATATCCATAAAACCAGAAAAATCCACAGCACAAAGAAATACTAGAAAAATACTAGAAACCAAATACATAAATACATTGGAGGTTCTTCATTGTACATATGTGATCAACCAGTAGGAAGCCCCTGTACCTGCCCCCTGTACCTGCCCCCTGTACCTGCCCCCTGTACCTGCCCCCTGTACCTGCTCCCTGTACCTGCCCCCTGTACCTGCCCATTGTACCTGCCCCCTGTACCAGTACCTGCCCCCCTGTACCTGCCCCCCTGTACCTGCCCCCCTGTACCTGCCCCTCTGTACCTGCCTCTGTACCTGCCCCCCTGTACCTGCCTCCTGTACCTGCCCCCTGTACCTGCCCCCCTGTACCTGCCCCCTGTACCAGTACCTGCCCCCTGTACCTGCCTCCTGTACCTGCCCCTCTGTACCTGCCCCCTGTACCTGCCCCCCTGTACCTGCCCCCCTGTACCTGCCCCTCTGTACCTGCCCCCCTGTACCT
This sequence comes from Leptodactylus fuscus, assembly GCF_031893055.1. Lineage (NCBI taxonomy): Eukaryota > Metazoa > Chordata > Amphibia > Anura > Leptodactylidae > Leptodactylus > Leptodactylus fuscus. Next base: position 252,119 of record NW_027441001.1, read on the forward strand.
GCCCCCCTGTACCTGCCCCCTGTACCTGCCCCCCTGTACCTGCCCCCCTGTACCTGCCCCTCTGTACCTGCCCCCCTGTACCTGCCCCCCTGTACCTGCCCCTCTGTACCTGCCCCCCTGTACCTGCCCCCCTGTACCTGCCCCCCTGTACCTGCCCCCCTGTACCTGCCCCTCTGTACCTGCCCCCCTGTACCTGCCCCCCTGTACCTGCCCCCTGTACCAGTACCTGCCCCCTGTACCTGCCTCCTGTACCTGCCCCTCTGTACCTGCCCCCTGTACCTGCCCCCCTGTACCTGCCCCCCTGTACCTGCCCCTCTGTACCTGCCCCCCTGTACCTGCCCCCCTGTACCTGCCCCCCTGTACCTGCCCCTCTGTACCTGCCCCCCTGTACCTGCCCCCCTGTACCTGCCCCCCTGTACCTGCCCCCCTGTACCTGCCCCTCTGTACCTGCCCCCCTGTACCTGCCCCCCTGTACCTGCTCCCCTGTACCTGCCCCCTGTACCTGCCCCCCTGTACCTGCCCCTCTGTACCTGTCCCCTGTACCTGCCCCCTGTACCTGCCCCTCTGTACCTGCCCCCCTGTGCCTGCCCCTGTACCTGCCCCTCTGTACCTGCCCCCCTGTACCTGCCCCCCTGTACCTGCCTCCTGTACCTGCCCCCCTGTACCTGCCCCTCTGTACCTGCCCCCCTGTGCCTGCCCCTGTACCTGCCCCTCTGTACCTGCCCCCCTGTACCTGCCCCTCTGTACCTGCCCCCCTGTACCTGCCCCTCTGTACCTGCCCCCCTGTACCTGCCCCCCTGTACCTGCCCCTCTGTACCTGCCCCTCTGTACCTGCCCCCTGTACCTGCCCCTGTACCTGCCCCTCTGTACCTGCCCCCCTGTACCTGCCCCCCTGTACCTGCCCCCCTGTACCTGCCCCCCTGTACCTGCCCCCTGTACCTGCCCCCCTGTACCTGCCCCCCTGTACCTGCCCCCCTGTACCTGTCCCCTGTACCTGTCCCCTGTACCTGCCCCCTGTACCTGCCCCCCTGTACCTGCCCCCCTGTACCTGCCCCCCTGTACCTGCCCCCCTGTACCTGCCCCCCTGTACCTGCCCCCCTGTACCTGCCCCTCTGTACCTGTCCCCTGTACCTGCCCCCTGTACCTGAATATTCTCCTGTATTACCCGGTGAGGACCCGCCGGCGTCTGCTGAGGAGATTTCTTGGTGCTCTCAGTTCTCGGCTCTTCTCACATTTCGGTTCTCGAGTCTCGGTGTCAGCAGATCGGCCGTCACTGCAGTTATGAAACGTTGGCGATGCGGACGTCGTGTTGTAATACGTGTGACATCGTGTAGTGACGGCTTAGAAGATCCTCACAGGGAAGATGGTGAAACCTGAGAAAGACCAAGCCAAGACATTATAGGGGGAGACTTGGGGCCCTGACCCCGAGCGCCTGCACCTGTCTGTCATCTCTGGGGGGGCCCATTATATGTGATCTATACAGGGGGGGCTCCGGAGATATCATCATCAACAGGCCTCAGCACTGCGGGGTCTCTTATGTCTGTTGTTCTGCTCCATCAGCCAATCATCAACTCTGCAATCAGATCATCAGTGCAGGACTGATATACAGGCCAAAGGTCAGGGAGGTCGTGACCCCAGAAAATATACAAACAGACGGGGAGCCAAAAAATACTTATACACCTCTACTCACTCCCATAGATACAACCGCTCCACTACAGGAGAGAAGATAAAGAAGGGCCCGGGGCCACCGCCATACAAGGGAGAGAGTAAGACCCCCAAACACTGCACCAACTGTGAGGAGCGGATATATAGTAACTGAGCCCAAATATCCTGCAACATCCATCCTGGGAAATAAGACCCCGCCCCTCAGAGAAAATACTAGAAGACCCCGCCCCTCAGAGAAAATACTATAAGACCCCGCCCCTCAGAGCAAATACTATAAGACCCCGCCCCTCAGAGCAAATACTACAAGACCCCGCCCCTCAGAGCAAATACTAGAAGACCCCGCCCCTCAGAGCAAATACTATAAGACCCCGCCCCTCAGAGAAAATACTAGAAGACCCCGCCCCTCAGAGAAAATACTACAAGATCCCGCCCCTCAGAGAAAATACTAGAAGACCCCGCCCCTCAGAGCAAATACTATAAGACCCCGCCCCTCAGAGCAAATACTATAAGACCCCGCCCCTCAGAGAAAATACTAGAAGACCCCGCCCCTCAGAGAAAATACTACAAGATCCCGACTTTTCCTCACAGACACACGGTAGTAAATATATACTATTCCTACTGTGCCTGAATCAGGCGACCTGCCATAAACATCTCAAAAATTGTGAAAGAATGTTCTGTACTTTATTAAATGTAACACATTAAAAATACAGAATAATAAATGTAGCGGGGACAGTACAAAGCCTATACTCCATGGGGGTGACGGTGTAATACTGCAGAGGCTGTGGGTGCGACTCCTGTTACATATATATATATATATATATCCGGTGTCCTGGTATATCTGTGCGTCTGAGCAGCACTTCATTAGTATAAACCTGCATTACATAGAGTATATACACATAAATAGGATTAAGGTGGTGCAGGGTTACATTTACCTAGAAGTAGACCTCCATGTACATGACCGCGCCCCGACATGCGTTACATCACTACCGCGGCTTCATCAGGGGGAAGAAAGATGTATAAATTAGTAGTATAGTGTAATTTATGTATCTAACCATCGATCTAATTCTATACTCCCATCAGATGCTTAGTTGGATACATTGTATAAAGTGAAGACATAAAAGACTGTTATCACCTCTGTGTCTGTCATTTAGGGCAGGCATTACATGTAACGTTGCTCAGTAGAACAGAGAACCCCTAGAACCTCTTGTCAGATACATTTATGCCGTCTGGTGGTTCTTTGCGTATTACTATTGCGGCTTTTTTTTAAAATACATCAGGTTGTGTGGTCATTGGATTCAGGCCCCTGTTCAGACCTGCAAGTTAATTACCTTGAGGCTGACTTGGAGTCTGCACTCCTTGCAATTAACCCTTTGTGAATGTCAACTTGAATCTGTTTTATAGGATTGTTTATTATTTGGTCAAGAATGCTAAATGAAGATTAAGATCATGGTGTTGTTAGATTATATGTCTACTTGGTATTAAATGATGAAAGAGTTCAACCAATACTAAGACACAGAACTGACAAGGCTGTACTGAATGAAGTCATTTACACGCACTTACCATGTACTTACCATGTACTGCAGGAACACTATAGAAGAGATCAGGTATGGGCAACATGGAGGCTGGATGGAACCATGTGTAAGGAATGAGAAATAGTTCCAAAACACGTTAGTTCAGCAGTTTAATTCACGTTTTTCTACCTTTTCCACTCTGTCTTCTTGTCAAGCTGTTCTGTGTTTTTTGCCTGTTGAGGCACAATATTTAAAAAGCTATAAAATAAAGACTTGGATTTTACACATCCATGAGTTGCGGATCCTTCAAACTACCTGTTTGGCCCGATCTTCTTTATTTAACTTGGAGCTCCGAGGAGTCAAAAAGGAAAGGATCGTGCAACATAGGAGGTGATCAGCCGTACAAGGGGGAGCTACTCCTTACTAACATTTATATTGTACTTATATTCCTGTACATAGGGGCAGTATTATAGTAGATATATTCTTGTATATAGGAGGTAGTATTATAGTAGTTATATGCTTGTATATAGGAGGTAGTATTATAGTAGTTATATTCTTGTATATAGGAGTAGTATTATAGTAGATATATTCTTGTACATAGGGGTAGTATTATAGTAGTTATATTCTTGTACATAGGAGTAGTATTATAGTAGTTATATTCTTGTACATAGGAGCAGTATTATAGTAGTTATATTCTTGTACATAGGAGTAGTATTATAGTAGTTATATTCTTGTACATAGGAGTAGTATTATAGTAGTTATATTCTTGTACATAGGAGCAGTATTATAGTAGTTACATTCTTGTACATAGGAGCAGTATTATAGTAGTTATATTCTTGTACATAGGAGTAGTATTATAGTAGTTATATTCTTGTATATAGGAGTAGTATTATAGTAGTTATATTCCTGTACATAGGAGTAGTATTATAGTAGTTATATTCTTGTACATAGCAATAGTATTATAGTAGTTATATTCTTGTATATAGTAGTATTATAGTAGTTATATTCTTGTACATAGGAGCAGTATTATAGTAGTTATATTCTTGTACATAGGAGTAGTATTATAGTAGTTATATTCTTGTACATAGGAGTAGTATTATAGTAGTTATATTCCTGTACATAGGAGTAGTATTATAGTAGTTATATTTTTGTACATAGGAGGTATTATTATAGTAGTTATATTCTTGTATATAGGAGCAGTATTATAGTAGTTACATTCTTGTATATAGGAGGTAGTATTATAGTAGTTATATTCTTGTACATAGGAGTAGTATTATAGTAGTTATATTCTTGTATATAGGAGCAGTATTATAGTAGTTATATTCTTGTACATAGGAGCAGTATTATAGTAGTTATATTCTTGTACATAGGAGCAGTATTATAGTAGTTATATTCTTGTACATAGGAGGTAGTATTATAGTAGTTATATTCTTGTACATAGGAGTAGTATTATAGTAGATATATTCTTGTACATAGGAGTAGTATTATAGTAGATATATTCTTGTACATAGGGGCAGTATTATAGTAGTTATATTCTTGTACATAGGAGCAGTATTATAGTAGTTATATTCTTGTACATAGGAGGTAGTATTATAGTAGTTATATTCTTGTACATAGGAGGTAGTATTATAGTAGTTATATTCTTGTACATAGGAGTAGTATTATAGTAGTTATATTCTTGTACATAGGAGTAGTATTATAGTAGTTATATTCTTGTACATAGGAGTAGTATTATAGTAGTTATATTCTTGTACATAGGAGTAGTATTATAGTAGTTATATTCTTGTACATAGGAGTAGTATTATAGTAGTTATATTCTTGTACATAGGAGCAGTATTATAGTAGTTATATTCCTGTACATAGGAGCAGTATTATAGTAGTTATATTCTTGTATATAGGAGGTATTATTATAGTAGTTATATTCTTGTATATAGGAGTAGTATTATAGTAGTTATATTCTTGTATATAGGAGTAGTATTATAGTAGTTATATTCTTGTACATAGGAGCAGTATTATAGTAGTTATATTCTTGTACATAGGAGCAGTATTATAGTAGTTATATTCTTGTACATAGGAGTAGTATTATAGTAGTTATATTCTTGTATATAGGAGTAGTATTATAGTAGTTATATTCCTGTACATAGGAGTAGTATTATAGTAGTTATATTCTTGTACATAGGAGTAGTATTATAGTAGTTATATTTTTGTACATAGGAGCAGTATTATAGTAGTTATATTCTTGTATATAGGAGGTATTATTATAGTAGTTATATTCTTGTATATAGGAGGTATTATTATAGTAGTTATATTCTTGTACATAGGAGTAGTATTATAGTAGTTATATTCCTGTACATAGGAGTAGTATTATAGTAGTTATATTTTTGTACATAGGAGGTATTATTATAGTAGTTATATTCTTGTATATAGGAGCAGTATTATAGTAGTTACATTCTTGTATATAGGAGGTAGTATTATAGTAGTTATATTCTTGTACATAGGAGTAGTATTATAGTAGTTATATTCTTGTACATAGGAGTAGTATTATAGTAGTTATATTCTTGTACATAGGAGTAGTATTATAGTAGTTATATTCTTGTACATAGGAGTAGTATTATAGTAGTTATATTCTTGTACATAGGAGCAGTATTATAGTAGTTATATTCTTGTACATAGGAGCAGTATTATAGTAGTTATATTCTTGTACATAGCAGGTAGTATTATAGTAGTTATATTCTTGTACATAGGAGGTAGTATTATAGTAGATATATTCTTGTACATAGGAGCAGTATTATAGTAGTTATATTCTTGTACATAGGAGGTAGTATTATAGTAGTTATATTCTTGTACATAGGAGTAGTATTATAGTAGTTATATTCTTGTATATAGGAGTAGTATTATAGTAGTTATATTCTTGTACATAGGAGTAGTATTATAGTAGTTATATTCTTGTACATAGGAGGTAGTATTATAGTAGTTATATTCTTGTACATAGGAGCAGTATTATAGTAGTTATATTCTTGTACATAGCAGGTAGTATTATAGTAGTTATATTCTTGTACATAGGAGGTAGTATTATAGTAGTTATATTCTTGTACATAGGAGGTAGTATTATAGTAGTTATATTCTTGTACATAGGAGGTAGTATTATAGTAGATATATTCTTGTACATAGGAGGTAGTATTATAGTAGTTATATTCTTGTATATAGAAGCAGTATTATAGTAGTTATATTCTTGTACATAGGAGTAGTATTATAGTAGTTATATTCTTGTACATAGGAGGAATATTATAGTAGTTATATTCTTGTACATAGGAGTAGTATTATAGTACTTATATTCTTGTACATAGGAGCAGTATTATAGTAGTTATATTCCTGTACATAGAAGTAGTATTATAGTAGTTATATTTTTGTACATAGGAGGTAGTATTATAGTAGTTATATTCTTGTACATAGGAGTAGTATTATAGTAGTTATATTCTTGTACATAGGAGGTAGTATTATAGTAGTTATATTCTTGTACATAGGAGCAATATTATAGTAGTTATATTCTTGTACATAGGAGGCAGTATTACAGTAGTTATATTCTTGTACATAGGAGCAGTATTATAGTAGTTATATTCTTGTACATAGGAGTAGTATTATAGTAGTTATATTCTTGTACATAGGAGCAGTATTATAGTAGTTATATTCTTGTATATAGGAGCAGTATTATAGTAGTTATATTCTTGTACATAGGAGTAGTATTATAGTAGTTATATTTTTGTACATAGGAGGTATTATTATAGTAGTTATATTCTTGTACATAGCAGTAGTATTATAGTAGTTATATTTTTGTACATAGGAGGTAGTATTATAGTAGTTATATTCTTGTACATAGCAGTAGTATTATAGTAGTTATATTCTTGTACATAGGAGGTAGTATTATAGTAGTTATATTCTTGTACATAGCAGTAGTATTATAGTAGTTATATTCTTGTACATAGGAGGTAGTATTATAGTAGTTATATTCTTGTACATAGGAGCAGTATTATAGTAGTTATATTCTTGTACATAGCAGTAGTATTATAGTAGTTATATTCTTGTACATAGGAGGTAGTATTATAGTAGTTATATTCTTGTACATAGAAGTAGTATTATAGTAGTTATATTTTTGTACATAGGAGGTATTATTATAGTAGTTATATTCTTGTACATAGGAGCAGTATTATAGTAGTTATATTCTTGTACATAAGAGTAGTATTATAGTAGTTATATTCTTGTACATAGGAGTAGTATTATAGTAGTTATATTCCTGTACATAGGAGTAGTATTATAGTAGTTATATTTTTGTACATAGGAGGTATTATTATAGTAGTTATATTCTTGTACATAGCAGTAGTATTATAGTAGTTATATTCTTGTACATAGGAGGTAGTATTATAGTAGTTATATTCTTGTACATAGCAGTAGTATTATAGTAGTTATATTCTTGTACATAGGAGGTAGTATTATAGTAGTTATATTCTTGTACATAGGAGCAGTATTATAGTAGTTATATTCTTGTACATAGCAGTAGTATTATAGTAGTTATATTCTTGTACATAGGAGGTAGTATTATAGTAGTTATATTCTTGTACATAGGAGCAGTATTATAGTAGTTATATTCTTGTACATAGCAGTAGTATTATAGTAGTTATATTCTTGTACATAGGAGGTAGTATTATAGTAGTTATATTCTTGTACATAGAAGTAGTATTATAGTAGTTATATTTTTGTACATAGGAGGTATTATTATAGTAGTTATATTCTTGTACATAGGAGCAGTATTATAGTAGTTATATTCTTGTACATAAGAGTAGTATTATAGTAGTTATATTCTTGTACATAGGAGTAGTATTATAGTAGTTATATTCCTGTACATAGGAGTAGTATTATAGTAGTTATATTTTTGTACATAGGAGGTATTATTATAGTAGTTATATTCTTGTACATAGGAGCAGTATTATAGTAGTTATATTCTTGTATATAGGAGGTAGTATTATAGTAGTTATATTCTTGTACATAGGAGTAGTATTATAGTAGTTATATTCTTGTATATAGGAGCAGTATTATAGTAGTTATGTTCTTGTACATAGTAGTATTATAGTAGTTATATTCTTGTACATAGGAGTAGTATTATAGTAGTTATATTCTTGTACATAGGAGCAGTATTATAGTAGTTATATTCTTGTATATAGGAGTAGTATTATAGTAGTTATATTCTTGTATATAGGAGTAGTATTATAGTAGTTATATTCTTGTACATAGGAGGTAGTATTATAGTAGTTATATTCTTGTACATAGGAGGTAGTATTATAGTAGTTATATTCTTGTACATAGCAGGTAGTATTATAGTAGTTATATTCTTGTACATAGGAGCAGTATTATAGTAGTTATATTCTTGTACATAGGAGTAGTATTATAGTAGTTATATTCTTGTACATAGGAGTAGTATTATAGTAGTTATATTCTTGTACATAGGAGCAGTATTATAGTAGTTATATTCTTGTACATAGGAGGTAGTATTATAGTAGTTATATTCTTGTACATAGGAGGTAGTATTATAGTAGATATATTCTTGTACATAGGAGGTAGTATTATAGTAGTTATATTCTTGTACATAGGAGCAGTATTATAGTAGTTATATTCTTGTACATAGGAGGTAGTATTATAGTAGTTATATTCTTGTACATAGGAGCAGTATTATAGTAGTTATATTCCTGTACATAGAAGTAGTATTATAGCAGTTATATTTTTGTACATAGGAGGTATTATTATAGTAGTTATATTCTTGTACATAGGAGCAGTATTATAGTAGTTATATTCTTGTACATAGGAGTAGTATTATAGTAGTTATATTCTTGTATATAGGAGGTAGTATTATAGTAGTTATATTCTTGTACATAGTAGTATTATAGTACTTATATTCTTGTACATAGGAGCAGTATTATAGTAGTTATATTCCTGTACATAGAAGTAGTATTATAGTAGTTATATTTTTGTACATAGGAGTAGTATTATAGTAGTTATATTCCTGTACATAGGAGTAGTATTATAGCAATTATATTCTTGTACATAGGAGTAGTATTATAGTAGTTATATTCCTGTACATAGGAGTAGTATTATAGTAGTTATATTTTTGTACATAGGAGGTATTATTATAGTAGTTATATTCTTGTATATAGGAGCAGTATTATAGTAGTTATATTCTTGTATATAGGAGGTAGTATTATAGTAGTTATATTCTTGTACATAGGAGTAGTATTATAGTAGTTATATTCTTGTACATAGGAGTAGTATTATAGTAGTTATATTCTTGTACATAGGAGCAGTATTATAGTAGTTATATTCTTGTATATAGGAGTAGTATTATAGTAGTTATATTCTTGTATATAGGAGGTAGTATTATAGTAGTTATATTCTTGTACATAGGAGTAGTATTATAGTAGTTATATTCTTGTATATAGGAGCAGTATTATAGTAGTTATATTCTTGTACATAGGAGGTAGTATTATAGTAGTTATGTTCTTGTACATAGTAGTATTATAGTAGTTATATTCTTGTACATAGGAGTAGTATTATAGTAGTTATATTCTTGTACATAGGAGTAGTATTATAGTAGTTATATTCTTGTACATAGGAGCAGTATTATAGTAGTTATATTCTTGTACATAGGAGTAGTATTATAGTAGTTATATTCTTGTACATAGGAGGTAGTATTATAGTAGCTATATTCTTGTACATAGGAGGTAGTATTATAGTAGTTATATTCTTGTACATAGGAGTAGTATTATAGTAGTTATATTCTTGTACATAGGAGCAGTATTATAGTAGTTATATTCTTGTACATAGGAGTAGTATTATAGTAGTTATATTCTTGTACATAGGAGGTAGTATTATAGTAGCTATATTCTTGTACATAGGAGGTAGTATTATAGTAGTTATATTCTTGTACATAGGAGTAGTATTATAGTAGTTATATTCTTGTACATAGGAGCAGTATTATAGTAGTTATATTCTTGTACATAGAGCCAGTATTATAGTAGTTATATTCTTATACATAGGAGTAGTATTATAGTAGTTATATTCTTGTACATAGGGGTAGTATTATAGTAGTTATATTCTTGTACATAGGAGCAGTATTATAGTAGTTATATTCTGGTACATAGAGGCAGTATTATAGTACTTATATTCTTGTACATAGGGGTAGTATTATAGTAGTTATATTCTTGTATATAGGAGTAGTATTATAGTAGTTATATTCTTGTACATAGGAGGTAGTATTATAGTAGTTATATTCTTGTACATAGGAGTAGTATTATAGTAGTTATATTCTTGTACATTGGAGGTAGTATTATAGTAGTTATATTCTTGTACATAGGAGTAGTATTATAGTAGTTATATTCTTATACATAGTAGTAGTATTATAGTAGTTATATTCTTGTACATAGGAGGTAGTATTATAGTAGTTATATTCTTGTACATAGGAGCAGTATTATAGTAGTTATATTCTTGTACATAGGAGCAGTATTATAGTAGTTATATTCTTGTACAAAGGAGTAGTATTATAGTAGTTATATTCTTGTACATAGGAGAAGTATTATAGTAGTTATATTCTTGTACATAGGAGCAGTATTATAGTAGTTATATTCTTGTATATAGGAGTAGTATTATAGTAGTTATATTCTTATACATGGGAGCAGTATTATAGTAGTTATATTCTTATACATAGGGGGCGGTATTATAGTAGTTATATTCTTGTACATAGGAGTAGTATTATAGTAGTTATATTCTTGTACATAGGAGTAGTATTATAGTAGTTATATTCTTGTACATAGGAGTAGTATTATAGTAGTTATATTCTTGTACATAGGAGGTAGTATTATAGTAGTTATATTCTTGTACATAGCAGTAGTATTATAGTATTTATATTCTTGTACATAGGAGCAGTATTATAGTAGTTATATTCTTGTACATAGGAGGTAGTATTATAGTAGTTATATTCTTGTACATAGGAGGTAGTATTATAGTAGTTATATTCTTGTACATAGCAGTAGTATTATAGTAGTTATATTCTTGTACATAGGAGTAGTATTATAGTAGTTATATTCTTGTACATAGGGGCAGTATTATAGTAGATATATTCTTGTACATAGGAGCAGTATTATAGTAGTTATATTCTTGTACATAGGAGGTAGTATTATAGTAGTTATATTCTTGTACATAGGAGGTAGTATTATAGTAGTTATATTCTTGTACATAGCAGTAGTATTATAGTAGTTATATTCTTGTACATAGGAGTAGTATTATAGTATTTATATTCTTGTACATAGGAGCAGTATTATAGTAGTTATATTCTTGTACATAGGAGGTAGTATTATAGTAGTTATATTCTTGTACATAGGAGGTATTATTATAGTAGTTATATTCTTGTACATAGGAGCAGTATTATAGTAGTTATATTCTTGTACATAGGAGTAGTATTACAGTAGTTATATTCTTGTACATAGGAGTAGTATTATAGTAGTTATATTCTGGTACATAGGAGTAGTATTATAGTAGTTATATTTTTGTACATAGGAGCAGTATTATAGTAGTTATATTCTTGTATATAGGAGCAGTATTATAGTAGTTATGTTCTTGTACATAGTAGTATTATAGTAGTTATATTCTTGTACATAGGAGCAGTATTATAGTAGTTATAGTCTTGTATATAGGAGTAGTATTATAGTAGTTATATTCTTGTACATAGGAGTAGTATTATAGTAGTTATATTCTTGTACATAGGAGTAGTATTATAGTAGTTATATTCTTGTACATAGGAGTAGTATTATAGTAGTTATATTCTTGTATATAGGAGCAGTATTATAGTAGTTATATTCTTGTACATAGGAGTAGTATTATAGTAGTTATATTCTTGTATATAGGAGCAGTATTATAGTAGTTATATTCTTGTATATAGGAGGTAGTATTATAGTAGTTATATTCTTGTACATAGGAGTAGTATTATAGTAGTTATATTCTTGTACATAGGAGCAGTATTATAGTAGTTATATTCTTGTACATAGGAGTAGTATTATAGTAGTTATATTCTTGTACATAGGAGCAGTATTATAGTAGTTATATTCTTGTACATAGGAGGTAGTATTATAGTAGTTATATTCTTGTACATAGGAGCAGTATTATAGTAGTTATATTCTTGTACATAGGAGTAGTATTATAGTATTTATATTCTTGTACATAGGAGCAGTATTATAGTAGTTATATTCTTGTACATAGGAGGTAGTATTATAGTAGTTATATTCTTGTACATAGCAGTAGTATTATAGTAGTTATATTCTTGTACATAGGAGTAGTATTATAGTAGTTATATTCTTGTACATAGGGGCAGTATTATAGTAGATATATTCTTGTACATAGGAGCAGTATTATAGTAGTTATATTCTTGTACATAGGAGGTAGTATTATAGTAGTTATATTCTTGTACATAGGAGGTAGTAATATAGTAGTTATATTCTTGTACATAGCAGTAGTATTATAGTAGTTATATTCTTGTACATAGGAGTAGTATTATAGTAGTTATATTCTTGTACATAGGAGCAGTATTATAGTAGTTATATTCCTGTACATAGAAGTAGTATTATAGTAGTTATATTTTTGTACATAGGAGGTATTATTATAGTAGTTATATTCTTGTACATAGGAGCAGTATTATAGTAGTTATATTCTTGTACATAGGAGTAGTATTACAGTAGTTATATTCTTGTACATAGGAGTAGTATTATAGTAGTTATATTCCTGTACATAGGAGTAGTATTATAGTAGTTATATTTTTGTACATAGGAGCAGTATTATAGTAGTTATATTCTTGTATATAGGAGCAGTATTATAGTAGTTATGTTCTTGTACATAGTAGTATTATAGTAGTTATATTCTTGTACATAGGAGCAGTATTATAGTAGTTATAGTCTTGTATATAGGAGTAGTATTATAGTAGTTATATTCTTGTACATAGGAGTAGTATTATAGTAGTTATATTCTTGTACATAGGAGTAGTATTATAGTAGTTATATTCTTGTACATAGGAGTAGTATTATAGTAGTTATATTCTTGTATATAGGAGCAGTATTATAGTAGTTATATTCTTGTATATAGGAGGTAGTATTATAGTAGTTATATTCTTGTACATAGGAGTAGTATTATAGTAGTTATATTCTTGTACATAGGAGCAGTATTATAGTAGTTATATTCTTGTACATAGGAGTAGTATTATAGTAGTTATATTCTTGTACATAAGAGCAGTATTATAGTAGTTATATTCTTGTACATAGGAGGTAGTATTATAGTAGTTATATTCTTGTACATAGGAGCAGTATTATAGTAGTTATATTCTTGTACATAGGAGTAGTATTATAGTAGTTATATTCTTGTACATAGGAGCAGTATTATAGTAGTTATATTCTTGTACATAGGAGCAGTATTATAGTAGTTATATTCTTGTACATAGGAGGTAGTATTATAGTAGTTATATTCTTGTACATAGGAGGTAGTATTATAGTAGATATATTCTTGTACATAGGAGGTAGTATTATAGTAGTTATATTCTTGTACATAGGAGCAGTATTATAGTAGTTATATTCTTGTACATAGGAGGTAGTATTATAGTAGTTATATTCTTGTACATAGGAGCAGTATTATAGTAGTTATATTCTTGTACATAGGAGGTAGTATTATAGTAGTTATATTCTTGTACATAGGAGGTAGTATTATAGTAGTTATATTCTTGTACATAGGAGCAGTATTATAGTAGTTATATTCTTGTACATAGGAGTAGTATTATAGTAGTTATATTCTTGTACATAGGAGTAGTATTATAGTAGTTATATTCTTGTACATAGGAGCAGTATTATAGTAGTTATATTCTTGTACATAGGAGCAGTATTATAGTAGTTATATTCTTGTACATAGGAGCAGTATTATAGTAGTTATATTCTTGTACATAGCAGTAGTATTATAGTAGTTATATTCTTGTACATAGGAGTAGTATTACAGTACTTATATTCTTGTACATAGGAGCAGTATTATAGTAGTTATATTCCTGTACATAGAAGTAGTATTATAGTAGTTATATTTTGTACATAGGAGGTATTATTATAGTAGTTATATTCTTGTACATAGGAGCAGTATTATAGTAGTTATATTCTTGTACATAGGAGTAGTATTATAGTAGTTATATTCCTGTACATAGGAGTAGTATTATAGTAGTTATATTCTTGTACATAGGAGGTAGTATTATAGTAGTTATATTCTTGTACATAGGAGTAGTATTATAGTAGTTATATTCTTGTACATAGGAGGTAGTATTATAGTAGTTATATTCTTGTACATAGGAGGTAGTATTATAGTAGATATATTCTTGTACATAGGAGGTAGTATTATAGTAGTTATATTCTTGTACATAGGAGCAATATTATAGTAGTTATATTCTTGTACATAAGAGGCAGTATTACAGTAGTTATATTCTTGTACATAGGAGCAGTATTATAGTAGTTATATTCTTGTACATAGAAGCAGTATTATAGTAGTTATATTTTTGTACATAGGAGGTATTATTATAGTAGTTATATTCTTGTATATAGGAGCAGTATTATAGTAGTTATATTCTTGTACATAGGAGTAGTATTATAGTAGTTATATTTTTGTACATAGGAGGTATTATTATAGTAGTTATATTCTTGTACATAGGAGCAGTATTATAGTAGTTATATTCTTGTACATAGTAGTATTATAGTAGTTATATTCTTGTACATAGGAGTAGTATTATAGTAGTTATATTCTTGTATATAGGAGGTAGTATTATAGTAGTCATATTCTTGTACATAGGAGCAATATTATAGTAGTTATATTCTTGTACATAGGAGCAGTATTATAGTAGTTATATTCTTGTACATAGGAGCAGTATTATAGTAGTTATATTCTTGTACATAGGAGCAGTATTATAGTAGTTATATTCTTGTACATAGGAGTAGTATTATAGTAGTTATATTCTTGTACATAGGAGGTAGTATTATAGTAGTTATATTCTTGTACATAGGAGTAGTATTATAGTAGTTATATTCTTGTATATAGGAGGTAGTATTATATTAGTCATATTCTTGTACATAGGAGCAATATTATAGTAGTTATATTCTTGTACATAGGAGCAGTATTATAGTAGTTATATTCTTGTACATAGGAGTAGTATTATAGTAGTTATATTCTTGTACATAGGAGTATTATTATAGTAGTTATATTCTTGTACATAGGAGGCAGTATTACAGTAGTTTTATTCTTGTACATAGGAGCAGTATTATAGTAGTTATATTCTTGTACATAGGAGTAGTATTATAGTAGTTATATTCTTGTTCATAGGAGCAGTATTATAGTAGTTATATTTTTGTACATAGGAGGTATTATTATAGTAGTTATATTTTTGTACATAGGAGGTATTATTATAGTAGTTATATTCTTGTACATAGGAGCAGTATTATAGTAGTTATATTCTTGTACATAGGAGCAGTATTATAGTAGTTATATTCTTGTAAATAGCAGTAGTATTATAGTAGTTATATTCTTGTACATAGGAGCAGTATTATAGTAGTTATATTCTTGTACATAGGAGTAGTATTATAGTAGTTATATTCTTGTACATAGGAGTAGTATTATAGTAGTTATATTCTTGTACATAGGAGCAGTATTATAGTAGTTATATTCTTGTACATAGGAGCAGTATTATAGTAGTTATATTCTTGTACATAGGAGGTAGTATTATAGTAGTTATATTCTTGTACATAGGAGGTAGTATTATAGTAGATATATTCTTGTACATAGGAGGTAGTATTATAGTGGTTATATTCTTATACATAGGAGCAGTATTATAGTAGTTATATTCTTGTACATAGGAGGTAGTATTATAGTAGTTATATTCTTGTACATAGGAGGTAGTATTATAGTAGTTATATTCTTGTACATAGCAGTAGTATTATAGTAGTAATATTCTTGTACATAGGAGGTAGTATTATAGTAGTTATATTCTTGTACATAGCAGTAGTATTATAGTAGTTATATTCTTGTACATAGGAGCAGTATTATAGTAGTTATATTCCTGTACATAGAAGTAGTATTATATTAGTTATATTTTTGTACATAGGAGGTAGTATTATAGTAGTTATATTCTTGTACATAGCAGTAGTATTATAGTAGTTAAATTCTTGTACATAGGAGGTATTATTATAGTAGTTATATTCTTGTACATAGGAGCAGTATTATAGTAGTTATATTCTTGTACATAGGAGTAGTATTATAGTAGTTATATTCTTGTATAAAGGAGGTAGTATTATAGTAGTTATATTCTTGTACATAGGAGGTAGTATTATAGTAGTTATATTCTTGTACATAGGAGTAGTATTATAGTAGTTATATTCTTGTACATAGGAGGTAGTATTATAGTAGTTATATTCTTGTACATAGGAGCAATATTATAGTAGTTATATTCTTGTACATAAGAGGCAGTATTACAGTAGTTATATTCTTGTACATAGGAGCAGTATTATAGTAGTTATATTCTTGTACATAGGAGCAGTATTATAGTAGTTATATTTTTGTACATAGGAGGTATTATTATAGTAGTTATATTCTTGTATATAGGAGCAGTATTATAGTAGTTATATTCTTGTACATAGGAGTAGTATTATAGTAGTTATATTTTTGTACATAGGAGGTATTATTATAGTAGTTATATTCTTGTACATAGGAGCAGTATTATAGTAGTTATATTCTTGTACATAGGAGCAGTATTATAGTAGTTATATTCTTGTACATAGCAGTAGTATTATAGTAGTTATATTCTTGTACATAGGAGGTAGTATTATAGTAGTTATATTCTTGTACATAGGAGTAGTATTATAGTAGTTATATTCTTGTACATAGGAGTAGTATTATAGTAGTTATATTCTTGTACATAGGAGCAATATTATAGTAGTTATATTCTTGTACATAGGAGGCAGTATTACAGTAGTTATATTCTTGTACATAGGAGCAGTATTATAGTAGTTATATTCTTGTACATAGGAGTAGTATTATAGTAGTTATATTCTTGTACATAGGAGCAGTATTATAGTAGTTATATTTTTGTACATAGGAGGTATTATTATAGTAGTTATATTCTTGTATATAGGAGCAGTATTATAGTAGTTATATTCTTGTACATAGGAGTAGTATTATAGTAGTTATATTTTTGTACATAGGAGGTATTATATAGTAGTTATATTCTTGTACATAGGAGCAGTATTATAGTAGTTATATTCTTGTACATAGGAGTAGTATTATAGTAGTTATATTCTTGTACATAGCAGTAGTATTATAGTAGTTATATTCTTGTACATAGGAGGTAGTATTATAGTAGTTATATTCTTGTACATAGGAGCAGTATTATAGTAGTTATATTCTTGTACATAGCAGTAGTATTATAGTAGTTATATTTTTGTACATAGGAGGTATTATTATAGTAGTTATATTCTTGTACATAGGAGTAGTATTATAGTAGTTATATTCTTGTATATAGGAGGTAGTATTATAGTAGTTATATTCTTGTACATAGGAGGTAGTATTATAGTAGTTATATTCTTGTACATAGGAGTAGTATTATAGTAGTTATATTCTTGTACATAGGAGGTATTATTATAGTAGTTATATTCTTGTATATAGGAGGTAGTATTATAGTAGTTATATTCTTGTATATAGGAGCAGTATTATAGTAGTTATATTCTTGTACATAGCAGTAGTATTATAGTAGTTATATTCTTGTACATAGGAGGTAGTATTATAGTAGTTATATTCTTGTACATAGCAGTAGTATTATAATAGTTATATTCTTGTACATAGGAGCAGTATTATAGTAGTTATATTCTTGTACATAGCAGTAGTATTATAATAGTTATATTCTTGTACATAGGAGTAGTATTATAGTAGTTATATTTTTGTACATAGGAGGTATTATTATAGTAGTTATATTCTTGTACATAGGAGCAGTATTATAGTAGTTATATTCTTGTAAATAGCAGTAGTATTATAGTAGTTATATTCTTGTATATAGGAGGTAGTATTATAGTAGTTATATTCTTGTACATAGCAGTAGTATTATAGTAGTTATATTCTTGTACATAGGAGGTAGTATTATAGTAGTTATATTCTTGTACATAGGAGCAGTATTATAGTAGTTATATTCTTGTACATAGCAGTAGTATTATAGTAGTTATATTTTTGTACATAGGAGGTATTATTATAGTAGTTATATTCTTGTATATAGGAGCAGTATTATAGTAGTTATATTCTTGTACATAGGAGCAGTATTATAGTAGTTATATTCTTGTAAATAGCAGTAGTATTATAGTAGTTATATTCTTGTACATAGGAGGTAGTATTATAGTAGTTATATTCTTGTACATAGCAGTAGTATTATAGTAGTTATATTCTTGTACATAGGAGGTAGTATTATAGTAGTTATATTCTTGTACATAGGAGCAGTATTATAGTAGTTATATTCTTGTACATAGCAGTAGTATTATAGTAGTTATATTTTTGTACATAGGAGGTATTATTATAGTAGTTATATTCTTGTATATAGGAGCAGTATTATAGTAGTTATATTCTTGTATATAGGAGGTAGTATTATAGTAGTTATATTCTTGTACATAGCAGAAGTATTATAGTAGTAATATTCTTGTACATAGGAGGTAGTATTATAGTAGTTATATTCTTGTACATAGCAGTAGTATTATAGTAGTTATATTCTTGTACATAGGAGGTAGTATTATAGTAGTTATATTCTTGTACATAGGAGGTAGTATTATAGTAGTTATATTCTTGTACATAGCAGTAGTATTATAGTAGTTAAATTCTTGTACATAGGAGCAGTATTATAGTAGTTATATTCTTGTACATAGCAGTAGTATTATAGTAGTTATATTTTTGTACATAGGAGGTATTATTATAGTAGTTATATTCTTGTATATAGGAGCAGTATTATAGTAGTTATATTCTTGTACATAGGAGGTAGTATTATAGTAGTTATATTCTTGTACATAGCAGTAGTATTATAGTATTTATATTCTTGTACATAGGAGCAGTATTATAGTAGTTATATTCCTGTACATAGAAGTAGTATTATAGTAGTTATATTTTTGTACATAGGAGGTATTATTATAGTAGTTATATTCTTGTACATAGGAGTAGTATTATAGTAGTTATATTATTGTATATAGGAGGTAGTATTATAGTAGTTATATTCTTGTACATAGGAGTAGTATTATAGTACTTATATTCTTGTACATAGGAGCAGTATTATAGTACTTATATTCTTGTACATAGGAGCAGTATTATAGTAGTTATATTTTTGTACATAGGAGGTATTATTATAGTAGTTATATTCTTGTACATAGGAGCAGTATTATAGTAGTTATATTCTTGTACATAGGAGGTAGTATTATAGTAGTTATATTCTTGTTTGTATGATTAGTATTATAGTAGTTATATTCTTGTACATAGGATTAGTATTATAGTAGTTATATTCTTGTACATAGGAGTAGTATTATAGTAGTTATATTCTTGTACATAGGAGTAGTATTATAGTAGATATATTCCTGTACATAGGAGTAGTATTATAGTAGTTATATTTTTGTACATAGGAGCAGTATTATAGTAGTTATATTCTTGTATATAGGAGCAGTATTATAGTAGTTATGTTCTTGTACATAGTAGTATTATAGTAGTTATATTCTTGTACATAGGAGTAGTATTATAGTAGTTATATTCTTGTACATAGGAGCAGTATTACAGTAGTTATATTCTTGTATATAGGAGGTAGTATTATAGTAGTTATATTCCTGTACATAGGAGTAGTATTATAGTAGTTATGTTCTTGAACATAGTAGTATTATAGTAGTTATATTCTTGTACATAGGAGTAGTATTATAGTAGTTATATTCTTGTACATAGGAGCAGTATTATAGTAGTTATATTCTTGTACATAGGAGTAGTATTATAGTAGTTATATTCTTGTACATAGGAGCAGTATTATAGTAGTTATATTCTTGTACATAGGAGGTAGTATTATAGTAGTTATATTCTTGTACATAGGAGCAGTATTATAGTAGTTATATTCTTGTACATAGGAGTAGTATTATAGTAGTTATATTCTTGTACATAGGAGCAGTATTATAGTAGTTATATTCTTGTATATAGGAGGTAGTATTATAGTAGTTATATTCCTGTACATAGGAGTAGTATTATAGTAGTTATGTTCTTGTACATAGTAGTATTATAGTAGTTATATTCTTGTACATAGGAGCAGTATTACAGTAGTTATATTCTTGTATATAGGAGGTAGTATTATAGTAGTTATATTCCTGTACATAGGAGTAGTATTATAGTAGTTATGTTCTTGTACATAGTAGTATTATAGTAGTTATATTCTTGTACATAGGAGTAGTATTATAGTAGTTATATTCTTGTACATAGGAGCAGTATTATAGTAGTTATATTATTGTACATAGGAGTAGTATTATAGTAGTTATATTCTTGTACATAGGTGCAGTATTATAGTAGTTATATTCTTGTACATAGGAGGTAGTATTATAGTAGTTATATTCTTGTACATAGGAGCAGTATTATAGTAGTTATATTCTTGTACATAGGAGCAGTATTATAGTAGTTATATTCCTGTACATAGAAGTAGTATTATAGTAGTTATATTTTTGTACATAGGAGGTATTATTATAGTAGTTAAATTCTTGTACATAGGAGTAGTATTATAGTAGTTATATTCTTGGACATAGGAGCAGTATTATAGTAGTTATATTTTTGTACATAGGAGGTATTATTATAGTAGTTATATTCTTGTATATAGGAGCAGTATTATAGTAGTTATATTCTTGTACATAGGAGTAGTATTATAGTAGTTATATTTTTGTACATAGGAGGTATTATTATAGTAGTTATATTCTTGTACATAGGAGCAGTATTATAGTAGTTATATTCTTGTACATAGGAGCAGTATTATAGTAGTTATATTCTTGTACATAGCAGTAGTATTATAGTAGTTATATTCTTGTACATAGGAGGTAGTATTATAGTAGTTATATTCTTGTACATAGCAGTAGTATTATAGTAGTTATATTCTTGTACATAGGAGTAGTATTATAGTATTTATATTCTTGTACATAGGAGCAGTATTATAGTAGTTATATTCCTGTACATAGAAATAGTATTATAGTAGTTATATTTTTGTACATAGGAGGTATTATTATAGTAGTTATATTCTTGTACATAGGAGTAGTATTATAGTAGTTATATTCTTGTATATAGGAGGTAGTATTATAGTAGTTATATTCTTGTACATAGGAGTAGTATTATAGTACTTATATTCTTGTACATAGGAGCAGTATTATAGTAGTTATATTTCTGTACATAGAAGTAGTATTATAGTAGTTATATTCTTGTACATAGGAGTAGTATTATAGTAGTTATATTCCTGTACATAGGAGTAGTATTATAGTAGTTATATTTTTGTACATAGGAGGTATTATTATAGTAGTTATATTCTTGTACATAGGAGCAGTATTATAGTAGTTATATTCTTGTACATAGTAGTAGTATTATAGTAGTTATATTCTTGTACATAGGAGTAGTATTATAGTAGTTATATTCTTGTACATAGGAGTAGTATTATAGTAGTTATATTCTTGTACATAGGAGTAGTATTATATAGTTATATTTTTGTACATAGGAGGTATTATTATAGTAGTTATATTCTTGTACATAGGAGCAGTATTATAGTAGTTATATTCTTGTACATAGGAGTAGTATTATAGTAGTTATATTCTTGTATATAGGAGCAGTATTATAGTAGTTATATTCTTGTACATAGGAGCAGTATTATAGTAGTTATATTCTTGTACATAGGAGCAGTATTATAGTAGTTATATTCTTTTACATAGGAGTAGTATTATAGTAGTTATATTCTTGTACATAGGAGCAGTATTACAGTAGTTATATTCTTGTACATAGGAGTAGTATTATAGTAGTTATATTCTTGTATATAGGAGGTAGTATTATAGTAGTTATATTCTTGTACATAGGAGTAGTATTATAGTAGTTATATTCTTGTATATAGGAGCAGTATTATAGTAGTTATATTCTTTTACATAGGAGTAGTATTATAGTAGTTATATTCTTGTACATAGGAGCAGTATTATAGTAGTTATATTCTTTTACATAGGAGTAGTATTATAGTAGTTATATTCTTGTACATAGGAGTAGTATTATAGTAGTTATATTCTTGTATATAGGAGCAGTATTATAGTAGTTATATTCTTGTATATAGGAGGTAGTATTATAGTAGTTATATTCTTGTACATAGGAGTAGTATTATAGTAGTTATATTCTTGTATATAGGAGCAGTATTATAGTAGTTATGTTCTTGTACATAGTAGTATTATAGTAGTTATATTCTTGTACATAGGAGGTAGTATTATAGTAGATATATTCTTGTACATAGGAGGTAGTATTATAGTGGTTATATTCTTATACATAGGAGCAGTATTATAGTAGTTATATTCTTGTACATAGGAGGTAGTATTATAGTAGTTATATTCTTGTACATAGGAGGTAGTATTATAGTAGTTATATTCTTGTACATAGCAGTAGTATTATAGTAGTAATATTCTTGTACATAGGAGGTAGTATTATAGTAGTTATATTCTTGTACATAGCAGTAGTATTATAGTAGTTATATTCTTGTACATAGGAGCAGTATTATAGTAGTTATATTCCTGTACATAGTAGTAGTATTATAGTAGTTATATTTTTGTACATAGGAGGTAGTATTATAGTAGTTATATTCTTGTACATAGCAGTAGTATTATAGTAGTTAAATTCTTGTACATAGGAGGTATTATTATAGTAGTTATATTCTTGTACATAGGAGCAGTATTATAGTAGTTATATTCTTGTACATAGGAGTAGTATTATAGTAGTTATATTCTTGTATAAAGGAGGTAGTATTATAGTAGTTATATTCTTGTACATAGGAGGTAGTATTATAGTAGTTATATTCTTGTACATAGGAGTAGTATTATAGTAGTTATATTCTTGTACATAGGAGGTAGTATTATAGTAGTTATATTCTTGTACATAGGAGCAATATTATAGTAGTTATATTCTTGTACATAAGAGGCAGTATTACAGTAGTTATATTCTTGTACATAGGAGCAGTATTATAGTAGTTATATTCTTGTACATAGGAGCAGTATTATAGTAGTTATATTTTTGTACATAGGAGGTATTATTATAGTAGTTATATTCTTGTATATAGGAGCAGTATTATAGTAGTTATATTCTTGTACATAGGAGTAGTATTATAGTAGTTATATTTTTGTACATAGGAGGTATTATTATAGTAGTTATATTCTTGTACATAGGAGCAGTATTATAGTAGTTATATTCTTGTACATAGGAGCAGTATTATAGTAGTTATATTCTTGTACATAGCAGTAGTATTATAGTAGTTATATTCTTGTACATAGGAGGTAGTATTATAGTAGTTATATTCTTGTACATAGGAGTAGTATTATAGTAGTTATATTCTTGTACATAGGAGTAGTATTATAGTAGTTATATTCTTGTACATAGGAGCAATATTATAGTAGTTATATTCTTGTACATAGGAGGCAGTATTACAGTAGTTATATTCTTGTACATAGGAGCAGTATTATAGTAGTTATATTCTTGTACATAGGAGTAGTATTATAGTAGTTATATTCTTGTACATAGGAGCAGTATTATAGTAGTTATATTTTTGTACATAGGAGGTATTATTATAGTAGTTATATTCTTGTATATAGGAGCAGTATTATAGTAGTTATATTCTTGTACATAGGAGTAGTATTATAGTAGTTATATTTTTGTACATAGGAGGTATTATATAGTAGTTATATTCTTGTACATAGGAGCAGTATTATAGTAGTTATATTCTTGTACATAGGAGTAGTATTATAGTAGTTATATTCTTGTACATAGCAGTAGTATTATAGTAGTTATATTCTTGTACATAGGAGGTAGTATTATAGTAGTTATATTCTTGTACATAGGAGCAGTATTATAGTAGTTATATTCTTGTACATAGCAGTAGTATTATAGTCGTTATATTTTTGTACATAGGAGGTATTATTATAGTAGTTATATTCTTGTACATAGGAGTAGTATTATAGTAGTTATATTCTTGTATATAGGAGGTAGTATTATAGTAGTTATATTCTTGTACATAGGAGGTAGTATTATAGTAGTTATATTCTTGTACATAGGAGTAGTATTATAGTAGTTATATTCTTGTACATAGGAGGTATTATTATAGTAGTTATATTCTTGTATATAGGAGGTAGTATTATAGTAGTTATATTCTTGTACATAGGAGCAGTATTATAGTAGTTATATTTTTGTACATAGGAGATATTATTATAGTAGTTATATTCTTGTATATAGGAGCAGTATTATAGTAGTTATATTCTTGTACATAGCAGTAGTATTATAGTAGTTATATTCTTGTACATAGGAGGTAGTATTATAGTAGTTATATTCTTGTACATAGCAGTAGTATTATAATAGTTATATTCTTGTACATAGGAGCAGTATTATAGTAGTTATATTCTTGTACATAGGAGTAGTATTATAGTAGTTATATTCTTGTATATAGGAGGTAGTATTATAGTAGTCATATTCTTGTACATAGGAGGTAGTATTATAGTAGTTATATTCTTGTACATAGGAGTAGTATTATAGTAGTTATATTCTTGTACATAGGAGGTAGTATTATAGTAGTTATATTCTTGTATATAGGAGCAGTATTATAGTAGTTATATTTTTGTACATAGGAGGTATTATTATAGTAGTTATATTCTTGTATATAGGAGCAGTATTATAGTAGTTATATTCTTGTACATAGGAGTAGTATTATAGTAGTTATATTTTTGTACATAGGAGGTATTATTATAGTAGTTATATTCTTGTACATAGGAGCAGTATTATAGTAGTTATATTCTTGTAAATAGCAGTAGTATTATAGTAGTTATATTCTTGTACATAGGAGGTAGTATTATAGTAGTTATATTCTTGTACATAGCAGTAGTATTATAGTAGTTATATTCTTGTACATAGGAGGTAGTATTATAGTAGTTATATTCTTGTACATAGGAGCAGTATTATAGTAGTTATATTCTTGTACATAGCAGTAGTATTATAGTAGTTATATTTTTGTACATAGGAGGTATTATTATAGTAGTTATATTCTTGTATATAGGAGCAGTATTATAGTAGTTATATTCTTGTATATAGGAGGTAGTATTATAGTAGTTATATTCTTGTACATAGCAGTAGTATTATAGTAGTAATATTCTTGTACATAGGAGGTAGTATTATAGTAGTTATATTCTTGTACATAGCAGTAGTATTATAGTAGTTATATTCTTGTACATAGGAGGTAGTATTATAGTAGTTATATCTTTGTACATAGGAGGTAGTATTATAGTAGTTATATTCTTGTACATAGGAGCAGTATTATAGTAGTTATATTCCTTGTACATAGCAGTAGTATTATAGTAGTTAAATTCTTGTACATAGGAGGTAGTATTATAGTAGTTATATTCTTGTACATAGGAGCAGTATTATAGTAGTTATATTCTTGTACATAGCAGTAGTATTATAGTAGTTATATTTTTGTACATAGGAGGTAATTTTTATTAGTAAAAACAAAACAAAAATACATTACATTCCAGCAGAATTAATAACTAATAATAATAATAATAATAATAATAATAATAATAATAATAATAATATACATAAATCAGACATGTCTGTCAGATAACAAAAATGAGAATCACTTTAACTTAAGAGTCCATTGCTGGCAGGATAAAGAGGGGGAAAAAAAATAAATCCATGAATAAATGAACAGACTTATTTGCAGTGTTATCAGAGTATTCAGCAATCGATATATACATTTCTCCACAATTTTACATTATCAGACTTTTTTCTGACCTCCAGAGACTTTATCCACCTCAGTTCAGACATGATATATGTGACAGCGGTCATATGACGGAAGGGCTCTCTGTGTAGGGACACCTGGGTCCTCGTATGCCAGTGATAATATTTGATGACAGTAATAATAATATACAGGGTCTCCCGGTTAATGTCACCTATATTAGTTGGGATGCCATATATGATTTCGGGGTATTTGAGTGATTGTAATCGGGGAATTTTCAGCCTCCGGGATATTTCCCGCCAGATCTTTCGCCCTCCCCCGCACTCTGATATAAAATGTGCCATGGTCTCCTCCTGCTGACAACCTAATGGACATGCCCGATCTGATGCACTGAGATGTTTTAAGTTGCCTCTTACAAAAAGTTTCCCATGCAGAGATAGCCAGGCAATGTCAAAGAACTTTGCAGGGAGCCTCCGACCAGTGAGGAGCCTCAGACTATCCTGCAGGGTTGTAGATGTACAGTCCCTCAATGCCGGCTGGAGACAATAGAAGGTCTTACATACCCTGGTGTATAGATCTCTCCTGGTCTTACTCACCAGATAGGTCTTTTCAATACCCCATTTTTTCAGGCACCTTATGCCATAGTCCAGATACTGGGGGAGGTAGTCACGAGTCGATCGACCCCTCTTAAGGCTGCCGCCTCGCACCCAGGATTCTGCAAAAGGCAATATCCAGTCCCTGATACTATTTACCCACAGGGAGCTGTTATCTGAGTCCAGGCAACCAAAATTTACTTTTAGAAACATGGAGTCAAAAAACACCCTTGGATTTAACATATCCAGCCCACCCTCTCTCCTCTGTAGGTAGGTTATCCCTCTTTTTACTGGGTTCAACCTGTTCCCCCACAAAAGTTGGAAGAACAGGCTAAAGAGCCTAGTGGAGAAAGATTCTGGCAAAGGAAAGACAACAGAGACGTACAAGAAGACAGGGACCAGGTAAGTCTTCAACATTTTAACCCTTTCTCTATAGGTCAGCCTCCAGTTCTTCCATCGCTGAACCTTTGCATTTCCGGATTCCAACTTTTCTTCCCAATTTAGTCTGCAATTATCATCCCTCCCGAATTTCACCCCAAGGATCTTAATATAGGAGGAGGCCTGGGCAAACTGCGGCAGATCAAATGTAGGACCAGTATGACCCGTCCAGAGAGCTTGACTCTTCTCAAGGTTGACAAGAGACCCGGAGGCCTCTGAGTAACTTCTGATGGCCGCAGACAACATCTCCACCTCACGAGGCTCAGATATCACCACAGTCACATCATCCGCGTAGGCAACAACTCTCAGGGGCAAGCAGTGGGGACCGGCGCCCCCTGAAAATCACACTCCTGCAGTGACCTGAGAAACGGGTCTATGGCAAACACATACAGTAATGGACTCAGTGGGCAACCTTGTCTCACCCCTGCCTCAACCCTGAAAGCATCACCCTGCCAACCATTAATCAGAGGAAAGCTCTCCGCCTCACGGTACAAAGTTCTCAGCCAATCCACAAATTGTCCCGGAATACCGTACTTTGTCAAAGTCGCCCATAGATACTCATGGTCTACTCTGTCAAAGGCCTTAGCCTGGTCAAGACTCACAACATATCTCCCACACCTCAGAGCTTTACATCTCTCAAACATCTCCCTTATCGAGATAACTGCTCCAGAGATGTTCCGCCCTTTAACTGTGCCAAACTGTGAGCCTGCCAACAGTGCCGGGGACAAACAAACTAATCTAGAGAACAGAATTTTTGCAAGAATCTTCCTATCGACATTCAAGAGGGCAATCGGCCTCCAGTTCTTGATGTCACTAGGCTCTTTACCTTTAGACAGCAGGATCAGGGAGGACACTCTCATGGATGGAGGCATCAGGTGGTTTTCTAGACTAGTTTTGTATACATCCACGAGAATTGGTGCCAAGAGGTCTCGGAATTTCTTATAGAACTCAGCTGTAATCCCATCTGGACCTGGTGCCTTCTTCAGATGTAACTTATCTATGGCCTCTTTCACCTCCTCCACTGTTAACTCTGCTGTCAAAGGAGAAAAGTCCAAATCATTAGTATCAGGACCTGGAGTTGCCTCCAAGAATTGAGCCACCTTCTCTCTATCCAAAACCTTCTTCTGAAACAAGTCAGCATAGTAAGTTCTCACCACCCCCAGGATACCCTCCCGAGACTTCTGTAACACACCCTGGGAGTCAGTGAGACCTGTGACCAATTTATTTGCCACCCGCTCCTTGCAATTCTCAAAAGGATCCGGAGCCCCTAAGGACCCATAATCCCGTTCAAGAACCAGGGATGTATACCTGCGGTACTGATACTGACTGATCTCAGATTTCAGCCGGTCAATCTTCTGTTGGTCATCCCCGCCCGCCGAATAGAGTGACTCTAATTCTTTCCGCAGCCTGAGATACTGGCTATACTTACTCTTCCCCTTCTTAACTGACAGTCTCCTTAAGAGGGATCTGATCTCCTCCTTGACATCCTCCCACCAGTCTGCCATGTTGTCATAAAACACCACTCTCTCAAGCTGGTTCTGAAATAGAGAGTGGACACAACTCCGGACACAGTCATCGTCCAAGAGGCTGGAATTGAGCTTCCATAGGCCTCTCCCAATATCAGGGCGTTTTGTGGAGCCCAAGCAAAAATACAAAGCCAGATGGTCAGAATAAGGGACTGTCTTTTCACTTTTCTCACTAACATGCTCAGCGGGACTGACCAGAGCTAAGTCTATCCGACTGCATCTACCAGCGCAGGAGTAAGTGAATTTGGGTTTCCTACCACCCTCAGTAAACACATCAGACAGACCAGCCTGTGA
This sequence comes from Leptodactylus fuscus, assembly GCF_031893055.1. NCBI lineage: Eukaryota > Metazoa > Chordata > Amphibia > Anura > Leptodactylidae > Leptodactylus > Leptodactylus fuscus. The sequence continues at coordinate 281,232 of NW_027441001.1, forward strand.
AATAATTCTGCTTAAGACCTTGCAGTCCCTGGTGAGAGGCCGACCAGTAGGTCTGTCACTGGATGACATGGTGGCATTGAAGTCCCCTGCCATGACTACCGGAACAGATGTAAACAAGTACTGCTTGACTTCATCAAACAGACGTGCCCTTTCCATCACCGACTGCGGTGGACCATAGATATTAATGAGTCGGAGCCTTCTGCCTCGGATGGTAACTTCTAAAACCAGGCACCTCCCCATCAGAACCTCAGTGAATCTGTGTATGGTGACATCAGGGGTGTTAAACAGTATAGAAACCCCGGCATAAGGCTCCACCGCCAGAGACCAGAAGGACGGGCCAGATTTCCATTCTCTCTCTGCTTCTCGTATTAGTCCTAAAGTATTTAAACGGGTTTCTTGTAAGAAATAGACATCGGCATCAAGATATCTCAGATGTTCATACACTGCGTGTCTTGTCCTCCTTGCTCGGATGCTATTCACATTACTAGAGATAACTTTAAGATAGAAACCTGCCATCAGAACAACTAGGAATATGAGAAACAGAGAGATGGGCCCCATTGTCATAGGTCAGAGTCAGAGGTGTCCTGGTGACCAGCTGTTTCCATGTCTGATTCGGACTGCCCCTCATCTCGGTGGGGTCTCCTCTTATTGGGAGGATCGCCCTCTGGTTCATCCTCATACTCCGCCATCATTCGTGAGAGTTCTCTGTCTAGTTCTGCTTCTCCGTCTGACTCTGATAGGACACTAAATCTATTCCCCGTTGCAGTGACCTCGCCTGCACTACTTACTCTCATCTTTGTGGGCTTTTCTACCGTGGTCCACTCACCCTCAGGCTTACGGCTGGCTTTATCCTTCTTCCTCCTTTTATTATTGTTGGATGATCGGGCAGGAGAAGAGACGACCACTGAGGGTTGTACAACCTGCTCGACAACCTCCATGGTTGTCTCAATGGGACCTGACTCGGCCTGGTCTTGGGTGGTATCACCTGTATGTGGTTGAGGCTCCGCCTCCGTGACTACTGACCCTGACAATAGCGCCTCCTCCTCCTCCTGTATGTCATCAGCCGCTGCCAGCAAGTCCTCATCAGGGCTATCCTTACAGATGTTATGCCAGGCATCAGGACAATCTCTGTGGGGGTGACCGATCCTACCGCACAGGTTACACCTAATGTTTTGGCATGTGGCACTCACGTGGCCCATTTCATTACATAGGCTACACTTTACCATGGAGCATACACTGGCCACATGGCCGGCCTTCCCACACTTGAAGCAGCGGCGAGGCTGACCCGCATAGAAGCAGATCCCTTTTTCTCGGCCTATAAAGAACGAATTGGGCAGATGTTGGGTTATGTTGTTCTGCTGACGCAACTTCACCAGGACCCTCCAACCACCGGTCCAGACCCCGTCTTCATCCCTGTTCTTACTAAGATCAGACATGAGGTCACAATGCCTCCTGAGCCAGATGACTATGTCCTGAGGGGGAACGGCTTCATTCCAAAATACAATTGTGACAGAGGCTGTATCTGGCCTAGAGATGGGGATGAAACTGAACTTATCCCAACCTTCCGTATCTCTCAACCTGGTGAGATTGGCCCAGAACCGGTCCAGATCAGACATCAGCTTAAAACTAACATCATACCCCTGGCGGTCAGGAAGGTTTATGACGGCCAGGATATCAGTCGGCACAAAGCCCATCTGGGTACATAGGAGCTCTCGGACCACAAACCTCCTATCCGGCAGATCCTCCTTGGCACCTCCGTGCCTAAACCTGACTACATTCCTCCTCCTGAAAGCCTGGCCTGTATAATTGGAGTTTGATGCAAAAGATGGAGCACCGCGGCTCCAGGCATTCCCTGAGGAGGTACGGCCAGATCCGCCATCTTGGCGTGTTTGTGGGCGCTGTGTGCGCTGCTGAGCACCTGTACCATGTGGTTCTGCTACTGTGCGAGTATCTAGAGGGGGAAAGTCCTGCACACTGGACTGTCCTGTGTCCGCCCCACCATCAACCTCTATGTCTGCAATATCACCAGACTCCAGAGACTGGACTGCAGAGGGGTCTGACGCCATAGATAGTGAAGGATCCCCCCCAGAAACACCTTCCCCTGCTGGGCCGTTATCACATACAGGAATATCCATAATATCAGGCACATTAGTCAGACAATCAGCGGCAGCAGAGTCCTGCACAGCAGAGTCCATATTAGTATTATAGTCAGCGGCAGCAGAGTCCTGCATAGCAGAGTCCATATTACCACTACAGTCAGCGGCAGCAGAGTCCTGCACAACAGAGTCCACAACCTGTAACCCCGAATATGTTACTCCCCCAGTACCTTCAGGTAAGAGTCCATAGTCCTGCTGCAATGACTTGTCTCCTGGGACTTGTGGTGTCTGCACAGCTGCTACTTCATTACCATTAGGCAGGGGTCCATGACCTGGTTGCAAAGTGCTGGTTGCTGGGACTTGTGGTGCCTTGCTGAGAACTGCTGCAGGTTTTTGCTGTTGCTGAACACTGGTCGCTTTCCCGTACAAATTCCCTTCCTTAAAAGGGAAACTTGCTGGCTGCAGAACTGGTTTTACATGGGACTGCTGGCTGCCACCTTGAGAGGGTTCAGACCCAGCTTTGGCACAAGGTGATGGTGACTTCTGGTATTCCTGGAACCGCTGCTGGTTTCTGTATGATTCTCCCACCGGTCCCATTTGCTCCAGTACAGTCTCGGTCTCCCGTACGTTCTCGGCGAGCTCTTTCGCCAGTGCGCTCAGCTTCCTGTCCAGTAACACCAGTTTCTCAGGGCATGCAGACTTTTTTAGATTATACGCACATTCAATCTGTCTCTGCAGATATATTTTACTGGCCTTTAATGTCTCCAGTCGCTTGACCAGTGCTGGTATCTCATCTGCCAGGCGCAGTTCTGGTGCTCGCTCAGTAGCTGTGACAGTCTGTGCATTGTTGGAAAGCTTTGCAGGTTGGTTACCCCCAGTATGGCTTCTGGTTGGTGTAGCCTGTGATTTCTGACATGCTACGGCTGTTGTCACTGCCATGGGCCCACAATGTCCAGACTGGGGACTATGTCCCAGTTTATTTCCAGTGACTGTACTGCTGGTACCTTGAAGCTTCCCCGCTGGTCTCCCTTTGATCTCCTCCACTGCCTTCACTACATTTTTGTAGTTACCGCTTCCAGATCTTGTCCGCTCAGACCGTACCAATACAGACTGCTGCATGTTCTCCTGCATGGTCTGCTTCTCCAGGGATGTTCTCCTCTGTCTGCAGGAGGGTGGGGTGGACTGGACACCTGCAACCTGCAATGGAGTCTGCACAGGCTGCAAAGTTTGCTCCTTACATTCAACCATTTTGCTTGGTTGTTGCACCGTACTACTGCTTGCTTCCGTTACTTCTTCCTTTACAACTTTCTTCCCATCTTGGCTTGCTGCACTAGGACTGCTGACACACTGGACACGATTCCCATTACTGGGGACTTTAGGATTTCCATCCATTTTTTTAGTTGTCTGGGAATTGCTTCCCAGAGAAGGCCTTGGAGCCTGGGCCTTGGCAGGGGAACTTCCCCACCCAGGGTGGCCCCGCCCTGGGCTATCTCCAGACATCAGGAGCCTCAGGAGAGCTACAAAAACACGTCCTCACAGCTAGGAGGTATTATTATAGTAGTTATATTCTTGTACATAGGAGTAGTATTATAGTAGTTATATTCGTGTACATAGGAGCAGTAGTATAGTAGTTATATTTTTGTACATAGGAGGTATTATTATAGTAGTTATATTCTTGTATATAGGAGCAGTATTATAGTAGTTATATTCTTGTACATAGGAGGTAGTATTATAGTAGTTATATTCTTGTACATAGGAGTAGTATTATAGTAGTTATATTCTTGTACATAGGAGGTAGTATTATAGTAGTTATATTCTTGTACATAGGAGTAGTATTATAGTAGTTATATTCTTGTACATAGGAGGTAGTATTATAGTAGTTATATTCTTGTACATAGCAGTAGTATTATAGTATTTATATTCTTGTACATAGGAGCAGTATTATAGTAGTTATATTCCTGTACATAGAAGTAGTATTATAGTAGTTATATTTTTGTACATAGGAGGTATTATTATAGTAGTTATATTCTTGTACATAGGAGTAGTATTATAGTAGTTATATTATTGTATATAGGAGGTAGTATTATAGTAGTTATATTCTTGTACATAGGAGTAGTATTATAGTACTTATATTCTTGTACATAGGAGCAGTATTATAGTACTTATATTCTTGTACATAGGAGCAGTATTATAGTAGTTATATTTTTGTACATAGGAGGTATTATTATAGTAGTTATATTCTTGTACATAGGAGCAGTATTATAGTAGTTATATTCTTGTACATAGGAGGTAGTATTATAGTAGTTATATTCTTGTATATAGGAGCAGTATTATAGTAGTTATATTCTTGTACATAGGAGTAGTATTATAGTAGTTATATTCTTGTTTGTATGATTAGTATTATAGTAGTTATATTCTTGTACATAGGATTAGTATTATAGTAGTTATATTCTTGTACATAGGAGTAGTATTATAGTAGTTATATTCTTGTACATAGGAGTAGTATTATAGTAGATATATTCCTGTACATAGGAGTAGTATTATAGTAGTTATATTTTTGTACATAGGAGCAGTATTATAGTAGTTATATTCTTGTATATAGGAGCAGTATTATAGTAGTTATGTTCTTGTACATAGTAGTATTATAGTAGTTATATTCTTGTACATAGGAGTAGTATTATAGTAGTTATATTCTTGTACATAGGAGCAGTATTACAGTAGTTATATTCTTGTATATAGGAGGTAGTATTATAGTAGTTATATTCCTGTACATAGGAGTAGTATTATAGTAGTTATGTTCTTGAACATAGTAGTATTATAGTAGTTATATTCTTGTACATAGGAGTAGTATTATAGTAGTTATATTCTTGTACATAGGAGCAGTATTATAGTAGTTATATTCTTGTACATAGGAGTAGTATTATAGTAGTTATATTCTTGTACATAGGAGCAGTATTATAGTAGTTATATTCTTGTACATAGGAGGTAGTATTATAGTAGTTATATTCTTGTACATAGGAGCAGTATTATAGTAGTTATATTCTTGTACATAGGAGTAGTATTATAGTAGTTATATTCTTGTACATAGGAGCAGTATTATAGTAGTTATATTCTTGTATATAGGAGCAGTATTATAGTAGTTATATTCTTGTACATAGGAGCAGTATTATAGTAGTTATATTCTTGTACATAGAAGTAGTATTATAGTAGTTATATTTTTGTACATAGGAGGTATTATTATAGTAGTTATATTCTTGTACATAGGAGCAGTATTATAGTAGTTATATTCCTGTACATAGGAGTAGTATTATAGTAGTTATATTTTTGTACATAGGAGGTATTATTATAGTAGTTATATTCTTGTACATAGGAGCAGTATTATAGTAGTTATATTCTTGTACATAGGAGTAGTATTACAGTAGTTATATTCTTGTACATAGGAGTAGTATTATAGTAGTTATGTTCTTGTACATAGTAGTATTATAGTAGTTATATTCTTGTACATAGGAGCAGTATTACAGTAGTTATATTCTTGTATATAGGAGGTAGTATTATAGTAGTTATATTCCTGTACATAGGAGTAGTATTATAGTAGTTATGTTCTTGTACATAGTAGTATTATAGTAGTTATATTCTTGTACATAGGAGTAGTATTATAGTAGTTATATTCTTGTACATAGGAGCAGTATTATAGTAGTTATATTATTGTACATAGGAGTAGTATTATAGTAGTTATATTCTTGTACATAGGTGCAGTATTATAGTAGTTATATTCTTGTACATAGGAGGTAGTATTATAGTAGTTATATTCTTGTACATAGGAGCAGTATTATAGTAGTTATATTCTTGTACATAGGAGCAGTATTATAGTAGCTATATTCCTGTACATAGAAGTAGTATTATAGTAGTTATATTTTTGTACATAGGAGGTATTATTATAGTAGTTAAATTCTTGTACATAGGAGTAGTATTATAGTAGTTATATTTTTGTACATAGGAGTAGTATTATAGTAGTTATATTTTTGTACATAGGAGGTATTATTATAGTAGTTATATTCTTGTATATAGGAGCAGTATTATAGTAGTTATATTCTTGTACATAGGAGTAGTATTATAGTAGTTATATTTTTGTACATAGGAGTAGTATTATAGTAGTTATATTTTTGTACATAGGAGGTATTATGATAGTAGTTATATTCTTGTATATAGGAGCAGTATTATAGTAGTTATATTCTTGGACATAGGAGCAGTATTATAGTAGTTATATTTTTGTACATAGGAGGTATTATTATAGTAGTTATATTCTTGTATATAGGAGCAGTATTATAGTAGTTATATTCTTGTACATAGGAGTAGTATTATAGTAGTTATATTTTTGTACATAGGAGGTATTATTATAGTAGTTATATTCTTGTACATAGGAGCAGTATTATAGTAGTTATATTCTTGTACATAGGAGCAGTATTATAGTAGTTATATTCTTGTACATAGCAGTAGTATTATAGTAGTTATATTCTTGTACATAGGAGGTAGTATTATAGTAGTTATATTCTTGTACATAGCAGTAGTATTATAGTAGTTATATTCTTGTACATAGGAGTAGTATTATAGTATTTATATTCTTGTACATAGGAGCAGTATTATAGTAGTTATATTCCTGTACATAGAAATAGTATTATAGTAGTTATATTTTTGTACATAGGAGGTATTATTATAGTAGTTATATTCTTGTACATAGGAGTAGTATTATAGTAGTTATATTCTTGTATATAGGAGGTAGTATTATAGTAGTTATATTCTTGTACATAGGAGTAGTATTATAGTACTTATATTCTTGTACATAGGAGCAGTATTATAGTAGTTATATTCCTGTACATAGAAGTAGTATTATAGTAGTTATATTCTTGTACATAGGAGTAGTATTATAGTAGTTATATTCCTGTACATAGGAGTAGTATTATAGTAGTTATATTTTTGTACATAGGAGGTATTATTATAGTAGTTATATTCTTGTACATAGGAGCAGTATTATAGTAGTTATATTCTTGTACATAGGAGTAGTATTATAGTAGTTATATTCTTGTACATAGGAGTAGTATTATAGTAGTTATATTCTTGTACATAGGAGTAGTATTATAGTAGTTATATTCTTGTACATAGGAGTAGTATTATATAGTTATATTTTTGTACATAGGAGGTATTATTATAGTAGTTATATTCTTGTACATAGGAGCAGTATTATAGTAGTTATATTCTTGTACATAGGAGTAGTTCTATAGTAGTTATATTCCTGTACATAGGAGTAGTATTATAGTAGTTATATTTTTGTACATAGGAGCAGTATTATAGTAGTTATATTCTTGTACATAGGAGCAGTATTATAGTAGTTATATTCTTTTACATAGGAGTAGTATTATAGTAGTTATATTCTTGTACATAGGAGCAGTATTACAGTAGTTATATTCTTGTACATAGGAGTAGTATTATAGTAGTTATATTCTTGTATATAGGAGCAGTATTATAGTAGTTATATTCTTTTACATAGGAGTAGTATTATAGTAGTTATATTCTTGTACATAGGAGCAGTATTATAGTAGTTATATTCTTTTACATAGGAGTAGTATTATAGTAGTTATATTCTGGTACATAGGAGTAGTATTATAGTAGTTATATTCTTGTATATAGGAGCAGTATTATAGTAGTTATATTCTTGTATATAGGAGGTAGTATTATAGTAGTTATATTCTTGTACATAGGAGTAGTATTATAGTAGTTATATTCTTGTATATAGGAGCAGTATTATAGTAGTTATGTTCTTGTACATAGCAGTAGTATTATAGTAGTTATATTCTTGTACATAGCAGTAGTATTATAGTAGTTATATTCTTGTACATAGGAGGTAGTATTATAGTAGTTATATTCTTGTACATAGGAGTAGTATTATAGTAGTTATATTCTTGTACATAGGAGCAGTATTATAGTAGTTATATTCTTGAACATAGGAGTAGTATTATAGTAGTTATATTCTTGTACATAGGAGTAGTATTATAGTAGTTATATTCTTGTACATAGGAGGTAGTATTATAGTAGATATATTCTTGTACATAGGAGGTAGTATTATAGTAGTTATATTCTTGTACATAGGAGCAGTATTATAGTAGTTATATTCTTGTACATAGGAGCAGTATTATAGTAGTTATATTCTTGTACATAGCAGTAGTATTATAGTAGTTATATTCTTGTACATAGGAGTAGTATTACAGTACTTATATTCTTGTACATAGGAGCAGTATTATAGTAGTTATATTCCTGTACATAGAAGTAGTATTATAGTAGTTATATTTTTGTACATAGGAGGTATTATTATAGTAGTTATATTCTTGTACATAGGAGCAGTATTATAGTAGTTATATTCTTGTATATAGGAGGTAGTATTATAGTAGTTATATTCTTGTACATAGGAGGTAGTATTATAGTAGTTATATTCTTGTACATAGGAGCAGTATTATAGTAGTTATATTCTTGTACATAGGAGGTAGTATTATAGTAGTTATATTTTTGTACATAGGAGGCAGTATTACAGTAGTTATATTCTTGTACATAGGAGCAGTATTATAGTAGTTATATTCTTGTACATAGGAGTAGTATTATAGTAGTTATATTCGTGTACATAGGAGGTATTATTATAGTAGTTATATTCTTGTACATAGGAGCAGTATTATAGTAGTTATATTCTTGTACATAGGAGTAGTATTATAGTAGTTATATTTTTGTACATAGGAGGTATTATTATAGTAGTTATATTCTTGTATATAGGAGCAGTATTATAGTAGTTATATTCTTGTATATAGGAGGTAGTATTATAGTAGTTATATTCTTGTACATAGCAGTAGTATTATAGTAGTAATATTCTTGTACATAGGAGGTAGTATTATAGTAGTTATATTCTTGTACATAGCAGTAGTATTATAGTAGTTATATTCTTGTACATAGGAGGTTGTATTATAGTAGTTATATTCTTGTACATAGGAGCAGTATTATAGTAGTTATATTCTTGTACATAGGAGGTATTATTATAGTAGTTATATTCTTGTATATAGGAGCAGTATTATAGTAGTTATATTCTTGTACATAGGAGGTAGTATTATAGTAGTTATATTCTTGTACATAGCAGTAGTATTATAGTAGTTATATTCTTGTACATAGGAGTAGTATTATAGTATTTATATTCTTGTACATAGGAGCAGTATTATAGTAGTTATATTCCTGTACATAGAAGTAGTATTATAGTAGTTATATTTTTGTACATAGGAGGTATTATTATAGTAGTTATATTCTTGTACATAGGAGTAGTATTATAGTAGTTATATTCTTGTACATAGGAGTAGTATTATAGTAGTTATATTTTTGTACATAGGAGGTATTATTATAGTAGTTATATTCTTGTACATAGGAGTAGTATTATAGTAGTTATATTATTGTATATAGGAGGTAGTATTATAGTAGTTATATTCTTGTACATAGGAGTAGTATTATAATACTTATATTCATGTACATAGGAGCAGTATTATAGTAGTTATATTCCTGTACATAGAAGTAGTATTATAGTAGATATATTCTTGTACATAGGAGTAGTATTATAGTAGTTATATTCTTGTATATAGGAGCAGTATTATAGTAGTTATATTCCTGTACATAGGAGTAGTATTATAGTAGTTATATTCTTGTATATAGGAGCAGTATTATAGTAGTTATATTCTTGTATATAGGAGGTAGTATTATAGTAGTTATATTCTTGTATATAGGAGCAGTATTATAGTAGTTATGTTCTTGTACATAGTAGTATTATAGTAGTTATATTCTTGTACATAGGAGCAGTATTATAGTAGTTATATTCTTGTACATAGGAGCAGTATTATAGTAGTTATATTCTTGTACATAGGAGGTAGTATTATAGTAGTTATATTCTTGTACACAGGAGCAGTATTATAGTAGTTATATTCTTGTACATAGGAGTAGTATTATAGTAGTTATATTCTTGTACATAGGAGTAGTATTATAGTAGTTGTATTCTTGTACATCGGAGCAGTATTATAGTAGTTATATTCTTGTACATAGGAGGTAGTATTATAGTAGATATATTCTTGTACATAGGAGGTAGTATTATAGTAGTTATATTCTTGAACATAGGAGCAGTATTATAGTAGTTATATTCTTGTACATAGGAGCAGTATTATAGTAGTTATATTCCTGTACATAGAAGTAGTATTATAGTAGTTATATTTTTGTACATAGGAGGTAGTATTATAGTAGATATATTCTTGTACATAGGAGGTAGTATTATAGTAGTTATATTCTTGTACATAGGAGCAGTATTATAGTAGTTATATTCTTGTACATAGGAGCAGTATTATAGTAGTTATATTCTTGTACATAGCAGTAGTATTATAGTAGTTATATTCTTGTACATAGGAGTAGTATTATAGTAGTTATATTCTTGTATATAGGAGGTAGTATTATAGTAGTTATATTCTTGTACATAGGAGGTAGTATTATAGTAGTTATATTCTTGTACATAGGAGTAGTATTATAGTAGTTATATTCTTGTACATAGGAGCAATATTATAGTAGTTATATTCTTGTACATAGGAGGCAGTATTACAGTAGTTATATTCTTGTACATAGGAGCAGTATTATAGTAGTTATATTCTTGTACATAGCAGTAGTATTATAGTAGTTATATTTTTGTACATAGGAGGTATTATTATAGTAGTTATATTCTTGTACATAGGAGTAGTATTATAGTAGTTATATTCTTGTACATAGCAGTAGTATTATAGTAGTTATATTCTTGTACATAGGAGGTAGTATTATAGTAGTTATATTCTTGTACATAGGAGTAGTATTATAGTAGTTATATTCTTGTATATAGGAGCAGTATTATAGTAGTTATATTCTTGTATATAGGAGCAGTATTATAGTAGTTATGTTCTTGTACATAGGAGTAGTATAATAGTAGTTATATTCTTGTACATAGGAGTAGTATTATAGTAGATATATTCTTGTACATAGGAGTAGTATTATAGTAGTTATATTCTTGTATATAGGAGCAGTATTATAGTAGTTATATTCTTGTATATAGGAGCAGTATTATAGTAGTTATATTCTTGTATATAGGAGCAGTATTATAGTAGCTATATTCTTGTACATAGGAGGTAGTATTATAGTAGTTATATTCTTGTACATACGAGCAGTATTATAGTAGTTATATTCTTGTACATAGGAGTAGTATTATAGTAGTTATATTCTTGTACATAGGAGCAGTATTATAGTAGTTATATTCTTGTACATAGGAGGTAGTATTATAGTAGTTATATTCTTGTACATAGGAGGTAGTATTATAGTAGATATATTCTTGTACATAGGAGGTAGTATTATAGTAGTTATATTCTTGTACATAGGAGCAGTATTATAGTAGTTATATTCTTGTACATAGCAGTAGTATTATAGTAGTTATATTCTTGTACATAGGAGGTAGTATTATAGTAGTTATATTCTTGTACATAGCAGTAGTATTATAGTAGTTATATTCTTGTACATAGGAGTAGTATTATAGTACTTATATTCTTGTACATAGGAGCAGTATTATAGTAGTTATATTCCTGTACATAGAAGTTGTATTATAGTAGTTATATTTTTGTACATAGGAGGTATTATTATAGTAGTTATATTCTTGTATATAGGAGCAGTATTATAGTAGTTATATTCTTGTATATAGGAGGTAGTATTATAGTAGTTATATTCTTGTACATAGCAGTAGTATTATAGTAGTAATATTCTTGTACATAGGAGGTAGTATTATAGTAGTTATATTCTTGTACATAGCAGTAGTATTATAGTAGTTATATTCTTGTACATAGGAGGTAGTATTATAGTAGTTATATTCTTGTACATAGGAGGTAGTATTATAGTAGTTATATTCTTGTACATAGAAGTAGTATTATAGTAGTTATATTTTTGTACATAGGAGGTAGTATTATAGTAGTTATATTCTTGTATATAAGAGCAGTATTATAGTAGTTATATTCTTGTACATAGGAGGTAGTATTATAGTACTTATATTCTTGTACATAGGAGCAGTATTATAGTAGTTATATTCCTGTACATAGAAGTAGTATTATAGTAGTTATATTTTTGTACATAGGAGGTATTATTATAGTAGTTATATTCTTGTATATAGGAGCAGTATTATAGTAGTTATATTCTTGTACATAGGAGGTAGTATTATAGTAGTTATATTCTTGTACATAGGAGGTAGTATTATAGTAGATATATTCTTGTACATAGGAGGTAGTATTATAGTAGTTATATTCTTGTACATAGGAGCAGTATTATAGTAGTTATATTCTTGTACATAGGAGCAGTATTATAGTAGTTATATTCTTGTACATAGCAGTAGTATTATAGTAGTTATATTCTTGTACATAGGAGTAGTATTACAGTACTTATATTCTTGTACATAGGAGCAGTATTATAGTAGTTATATTCTTGTACATAGGAGTAGTATTATAGTAGTTATATTCTTGTATATAGGAGGTAGTATTATAGTAGTTATATTCTTGTACATAGGAGGTAGTATTATAGTAGTTATATTCTTGTACATAGGAGTAGTATTATAGTAGTTATATTCTTGTACATAGGAGGTAGTATTATAGTAGTTATATTCTTGTACACAGGAGGTAGTATTATAGTAGTTATATTCTTGTACATAGCAGGTAGTATTATAGTAGTTATATTCTTGTACATACGAGCAGTATTATAGTAGTTATATTCTTGTACATAGGAGTAGTATTATAGTAGTTATATTCTTGTACATAGGAGTAGTATTATAGTAGTTATATTCTTGTACATAGGAGCAGTATTATAGTAGTTATATTCTTGTACATAGGAGGTAGTATTATAGTAGTTATATTCTTGTACATAGGAGGTAGTATTATAGTAGATATATTCTTGTACATAGGAGGTAGTATTATAGTAGTTATATTCTTGTACATAGGAGCAGTATTATAGTAGTTATATTCTTGTACATAGGAGCAGTATTATAGTAGATATATTCTTGTACATAGGAGGTAGTATTATAGTAGTTATATTCTTGTACATAGGAGCAGTATTATAGTAGTTATATTCTTGTACATAGCAGTAGTATTATAGTAGTTATATTCTTGTACATAGGAGGTAGTATTATAGTAGTTATATTCTTGTACATAGCAGTAGTATTGTAGTAGTTATATTCTTGTACATAGGAGTAGTATTATAGTACTTATATTCTTGTACATAGGAGCAGTATTATAGTAGTTATATTCCTGTACATAGAAGTAGTATTATAGTAGTTATATTTTTGTACATAGGAGGTATTATTATAGTAGTTATATTCTTGTATATAGGAGCAGTATTATAGTAGTTATATTCTTGTATATAGGAGGTAGTATTATAGTAGTTATATTCTTGTACATAGCAGTAGTATTATAGTAGTTATATTCTTGTACATAGGAGGTAGTATTATAGTAGTTATATTCTTGTACATAGGAGGTAGTATTATAGTAGTTATATTCTTGTACATAGCAGTAGTATTATAGTAGTTATATTCTTGTACATAGGAGGTAGTATTATAGTAGTTATATTCTTGTACATAGGAGCAGTATTATAGTAGTTATATTCTTGTACATAGCAGTAGTATTATAGTAGTTATATTTTTGTACATAGGAGGTATTATTATAGTAGTTATATTCTTGTATATTGGAGCAGTATTATAGTAGTTATATTCTTGTACATAGGAGGTAGTATTATAGTAGTTATATTCTTGTACATAGCAGTAGTATTGTAGTAGATATATTCTTGTACATAGGAGGTAGTATTATAGTAGTTATATTCTTGTACATAGGAGCAGTATTATAGTAGTTATATTCTTGTACATAGGAGCAGTATTATAGTAGTTATATTCTTGTACATAGCAGTAGTATTATAGTAGTTATATTCTTGTACATAGGAGTAGTATTACAGTACTTATATTCTTGTACATAGGAGCAGTATTATAGTAGTTATATTCCTGTACATAGAAGTAGTATTATAGTAGTTATATTTTTGTACATAGGAGGTATTATTATAGTAGTTATATTCTTGTACATAGGAGCAGTATTATAGTAGTTATATTCTTGTACATAGGAGTAGTATTATAGTAGTTATATTCTTGTATATAGGAGGTAGTATTATAGTAGTTATATTCTTGTACATAGGAGGTAGTATTATAGTAGTTATATTCTTGTACATAGGAGTAGTATTATAGTAGTTATATTCTTGTACATAGGAGGTAGTATTATAGTAGTTATATTCTTGTACACAGGAGGTAGTATTATAGTAGTTATATTCTTGTACATAGCAGGTAGTATTATAGTAGTTATATTCTTGTACATACGAGCAGTATTATAGTAGTTATATTCTTGTACATAGGAGTAGTATTATAGTAGTTATATTCTTGTACATAGGAGTAGTATTATAGTAGTTATATTCTTGTACATAGGAGCAGTATTATAGTAGTTATATTCTTGTACATAGGAGGTAGTATTATAGTAGTTATATTCTTGTACATAGGAGGTAGTATTATAGTAGATATATTCTTGTACATAGGAGGTAGTATTATAGTAGTTATATTCTTGTACATAGGAGCAGTATTATAGTAGTTATATTCTTGTACATAGGAGCAGTATTATAGTAGATATATTCTTGTACATAGGAGGTAGTATTATAGTAGTTATATTCTTGTACATAGGAGCAGTATTATAGTAGTTATATTCTTGTACATAGCAGTAGTATTATAGTAGTTATATTCTTGTACATAGGAGGTAGTATTATAGTAGTTATATTCTTGTACATAGCAGTAGTATTGTAGTAGTTATATTCTTGTACATAGGAGTAGTATTATAGTACTTATATTCTTGTACATAGGAGCAGTATTATAGTAGTTATATTCCTGTACATAGAAGTAGTATTATAGTAGTTATATTTTTGTACATAGGAGGTATTATTATAGTAGTTATATTCTTGTATATAGGAGCAGTATTATAGTAGTTATATTCTTGTATATAGGAGGTAGTATTATAGTAGTTATATTCTTGTACATAGCAGTAGTATTATAGTAGTTATATTCTTGTACATAGGAGGTAGTATTATAGTAGTTATATTCTTGTACATAGGAGGTAGTATTATAGTAGTTATATTCTTGTACATAGCAGTAGTATTATAGTAGTTATATTCTTGTACATAGGAGGTAGTATTATAGTAGTTATATTCTTGTACATAGGAGCAGTATTATAGTAGTTATATTCTTGTACATAGCAGTAGTATTATAGTAGTTATATTTTTGTACATAGGAGGTATTATTATAGTAGTTATATTCTTGTATATTGGAGCAGTATTATAGTAGTTATATTCTTGTACATAGGAGGTAGTATTATAGTAGTTATATTCTTGTACATAGCAGTAGTATTGTAGTAGTTATATTCTTGTACATAGGAGTAGTATTATAGTACTTATATTCTTGTACATAGGAGCAGTATTATAGTAGTTATATTTTTGTACATAGGAGGTATTATTATAGTAGTTATATTCTTGTACATAGGAGCAGTATTATAGTAGTTATATTCTTGTACATAGGAGTAGTATTATAGTAGTTATATTCTTGTACATAGGAGTAGTATTATAGTAGTTATATTCCTGTACATAGGAGTAGTATTATAGTAGTTATATTTTTGTACATAGGAGGTATTATTATAGTAGTTATATTCTTGTATATAGGAGCAGTATTATAGTAGTTATATTCTTGTATATAGGAGTAGTATTATAGTAGATATATTCTTGTACATAGGAGTAGTATTATAGTAGTTATGTTCTTGTACATAGGAGTAGTATAATAGTAGTTATATTCTTGTACATAGGAGTAGTATTATAGTAGTTATGTTCTTGTACATAGGAGTAGTATAATAGTAGTTATATTCTTGTACATAGGAGTAGTATTATAGTAGATATATTCTTGTACATAGGAGTAGTATTATAGTAGTTATATTCTTGTATATAGGAGTAGTATTATAGTAGTTATATTCTTGTATATAGGAGTAGTATTATAGTAGTTATATTCTTGTACATAGGAGTAGTATTATAGTAGTTATATTCTTGTATATAGGAGCAGTATTATAGTAGTTATATTCTTGTATATAGGAGCAGTATTATCGTAGTTATATTCTTGTACATAGGAGTAGTATTATAGTAGTTATATTCTTGTACATAGGAGTAGTATTATAGTAGTTATATTCCTGTACATAGGAGTAGTATTATAGTAGTTATATTTTTGTACATAGGAGCAGTATTATAGTAGTTATATTCTTGTATATAGGAGCAGTATTATAGTAGTTATGTTCTTGTACATAGTAGTATTATAGTAGTTATATTCTTGTACATAGGAGTAGTATTATAGTAGTTATATTCTTGTACATAGGAGTAGTATTATAGTAGTTATATTCCTGTACATAGGAGTAGTATTATAGTAGTTATATTCTTGTACATAGGGGTAGTATTATAGTAGTTATATTCTTGTACATAGGAGCAGTATTATAGTAGTTATATTCTTGTACATAGGAGTAGTATTACAGTAGTTATATTCTTGTACATAGGAGTAGTATTATAGTAGTTATATTCCTGTACATAGGAGTAGTATTATAGTAGTTATATTTTTGTACATAGGAGCAGTATTATAGTAGTTATATTCTTGTATATAGGAGCAGTATTATAGTAGTTATGTTCTTGTACATAGTAGTATTATAGTAGTTATATTCTTGTACATAGGAGTAGTATTATAGTAGTTATATTCCTGTACATAGGAGTAGTATTATAGTAGTTATATTCTTGTACATAGGAGTAGTATTATAGTAGTTATATTCTTGTACATAGGAGTAGTATTATAGTAGTTATATTCTTGTACATAGGAGTAGTATTATAGTAGTTATATTCTTGTACATAGGAGCAGTATTACAGTAGTTATATTCTTGTATATAGGAGGTAGTATTATAGTAGTTATATTCTTTTACATAGGAGGTAGTATTATAGTAGTTATATTCTTGTACATAGGAGCAGTATTATAGTAGTTATATTCTTGTACATAGGAGTAGTATTATAGTAGTTATATTCTTGTACATAGGAGTAGTATTATAGTAGTTATATTCTTGTACATAGGAGCAGTATTATAGTAGTTATATTCTTGTACATAGGAGGTAGTATTATAGTAGTTATATTCTTGTACATAGGAGGTAGTATTATAGTAGTTATATTCTTGTACATAGGAGCAGTATTATAGTAGTTATATTCTTGTACATAGGAGCAGTATTATAGTAGTTATATTCTTGTACATAGCAGTAGTATTATAGTAGTTATATTCTTGTACATAGGAGTAGTATTACAGTACTTATATTCTTGTACATAGGAGCAGTTTTATAGTAGTTATATTTTTGTACATAGGAGGTATTATTATAGTAGTTATATTCTTGTACATAAGAGTAGTATTATAGTAGTTATATTCTTGTACATAGCAGTAGTATTATAGTAGTTATATTCTTGTACATAGGAGGTAGTATTATAGTAGTTATATTCTTGTACATAGGAGCAGTATTATAGTAGTTATATTCTTGTACATAGCAGTAGTATTATAGTAGTTATATTCTTGTACATAGGAGGTAGTATTATAGTAGATATATTCTTGTACATAGGAGGTAGTATTATAGTAGTTATATTCTTGTACATAGGAGCAGTATTATAGTAGTTATATTCTTGTACATAGGAGTAGTATTATAGTAGTTATATTCTTGTATATAGGAGGTAGTATTATAGTAGTTATATTCTTGTACATAGGAGTAGTATTATAGTAGTTATATTCTTGTACATAGGAGTAGTATTATAGTAGTTATATTCTTGTACATAGGAGGTAGTATTATAGTAGTTATATTCTTGTACATAGGAGCAATATTATAGTAGTTATATTCTTGTACATAGGAGGCAGTATTACAGTAGTTATATTCTTGTACATAGGAGCAGTATTATAGTAGTTATATTCTTGTACATAGGAGTAGTATTATAGTAGTTATATTCTTGTACATAGGAGCAGTATTATAGTAGTTATATTCTTGTACATAGGAGCAGTATTATAGTAGTTATATTTTTGTACATAGGAGGTATTATTATAGTAGTTATATTCTTGTATATTGGAGCAGTATTATAGTAGTTATATTCTTGTACATAGGAGTAGTATTATAGTAGTTATATTTTTGTACATAGGAGGTATTATTATAGTAGTTATATTCTTGTACATAGGAGCAGTATTATAGTAGTTATATTCTTGTACATAGCAGTAGTATTATAGTAGTTATATTTTTGTACATAGGAGGTATTATTATAGTAGTTATATTCTTGTATATAGGAGCAGTATTATATTAGTTATATTCTTGTATATAGGAGGTAGTATTATAGTAGTTATATTCTTGTATATAGGAGGTAGTATTATAGTAGTTATATTCTTGTACATAGGAGCAGTATTATAGTAGTTATATTCTTGTACATAGCAGTAGTATTAT